>NC_068323.1:11619145-11919145 GCF_025860055.1 Xyrauchen texanus
CCTTCAAGGGATCTATTTTCCATAAACAATCTGAATAAATTCATCAGATTACATGATTATAGTGTTGCAGTGTCAACCCTTGATGGAGAAACTCTTTGGAAAATGTGATCAACTGCTCCCAGCAAACTTCAGTGTTGTTATTAGTTGCAAAGAAAACTCTAAATACAATCAAACACTTTGTATACAACCGCACACTGTTTAGCCCTAAGCTAATGCATTACTAGCTCAAATAAAAAGACCTTAATGGATCATTAGTGTCATACTGAGTCAATAGGAGACCAGTGTAGACACATGTGCTTATAGTCAAGGCACCTCATCAGCTCGTCTGTTTACACTCGGACCAAAACATTGGCTCTCACGCAGATGACGGGACCATGTGTTCCAGTGCATGGCTAGCCGCTATCGCCAACAGTGTTTCTACAGTCACAACACACAGCCAGCTTTGCAATGTCTTGTCCCTTGGCGCCTGGCTATCAACAGGAAACATCTTTTGCAGAACAGGAAGTGCTCCTCTCTAATTTGCCCAAAGTAATTCAGTGAGAACTTTTTTTTTTTTTTTTTCAGCCAATAGGGGTGAAGCTATTTTGGGAGCGGCTATATAAACGGACTGCCTGAGCATTCAATCAGTCAGAAATCGCATGAGGTAGTTGGTAGAGGACAGAGACTTCCTGGTGAACCGAGTAATGCAACGGGATGTTCTTCAAGGCTTACTAAGACGGCCAGTCAGAGTTAGTGTTGGCCAAGAAGTTTCATTGCTCATGAGTTGTGTAATACGCATGGAAACAAAACTAATATTAGGAAGTTGTCATCTTAGAAACTTAAAGAAATAGTTTAACCATAAATGAAAAACCTTTATCTAGGCTATTTAACCTCATGTTGTTTCAAACATGTTCGACTTTACTTCAGTGTGAAGTATGTTTGATAACATAGCAGAACATTGCAAAAGGTCAAATTTCGTCAACTGAAGATAACTTCGACAGATATTTCCTTCTGAGTGTGTAAGGAGCAGTAAACACTGCTTAGGGATCCTCTGAATTAGAATGGAGCCCTTTGGTATCAGTCAAAGAGCACTTAAAGAAAGCTCATGGCTTCAATGTGAAATATGTATACACAAGGGCTTTCAACAAGAGCGTGATTATAATTACACCAGCAATAAGCTTTGAATCCCTTCATTAGAGAGCTACTGAACGTCACATTTACAGCAATAACACTTTATCAGTACTAGGAAATCTAGTAGTTGCCTTATCAGGTTTTTAGCAGTTTCAAGCCCGAATGCAAAATCATTCTAAGTTTAGCCATAAATACGACTAGTACTGTAAGCAAAGCTTCCAAGAAGCTTTATGGAAAATAGCACTTTGAAGACAATGTAACAATTACTATGTTAGCATATGTTGTTCCAAAATCAGTGGCCACAACAACAGCTATAAGCGCTTCCATAATCAAGCCCTGTTTGCTTGGCGCTATGTTTTTGCTAATACTTACCCACACTAAATGCAAACACCAACCATTTCATTTAATTAACTCAAAAGCAATTTTATTTATTTGGTACATTTTAAGCTTCTCTATAAAAGTCTGAAGTCTATGAAAAGCGCTGGGCGTGTTAGCAGCAGTTTTCCTGTTTGGAAAAATTGTTTTCTTCATTTAATGACTCTCATGTGTTTGGTTGGCATATGGCCTCAATATCTCAAACTCAGTCTTATAGGGTTAGTTTCCACAAAAATGCTAATTTCGTTATTATTTACTTGCAGTTATGTCAAATGACATAAAAATTTCATTTTCGGGTGAACTATCTCCTTAAACAACTTGCCCATAGACTTATTTTCTCATATTAAGGTGTAACAGTGTGTTGCAAGAGTTGTGGTTACTGACTGGAATGACAAATTTATCATTGTCTACAGTGACACCTGTTTATGCAGCTCATATATACTGAAAAGTCTGCAAGCATTCCATGAGTCATGGTTACTATTAGTGAGAGTGACAGTTGATTTGGGACAGTGGAAAAGCAGTGGTGGAAAATAGGCTTTGCCCTTTACTTTATTGCCGCACACCTGCACCCTGGAATTTTTACTAGCCTGGCTAAGCTTGCGCTTAGCTTAGCCTGTTGAGCAGAGTCGCTAGCTCTGTGATAAATGGAAGTCAAAAGTCTGCATAATACAGATTTGATCTTTTGTATGCTCAGTTTCCAAGCCAGATAAAAAAAATAATAAGCTTCTTTAATTGAATGTGTGCCTAAACCTTTTCATTTTACATATAATTTCAGATTTATAATTGGAGAGTAGGCTAACAGTTGCATTAGTATTAGCTATTGCTAACCAAAATAACAGTTTTTGTGAGTGGTTAGTCTTGCCTTAGCAAAACGCCACTAAAAATATATTTTCCAACACTGCCAGCGCTATGGAGATGACAAAGTGGTTAGATCATTTCATACTAGCCACTTTATGAGTTAACACTCTGTTAATTTGAACACAATGAGTGACAGTTGCATTACAGTTGTCCAGAATGAAACATCAGAATTAAACGCTATGTACTTTTCCATTGCAAAGACACATTAAAAGCTGATGGTGAAGATAATACTGATGTGGGACTGACATCAAAGTACGCTGTGTGATTTGATCAGCAAGGTTTGCATTTTAGGACCACACCAGTTTATGAGACAATGCCAGTGTTCTCCTAAAATCTGTTTACAACATTGCCCAATTCTTTCCTGTTTTGTCATAGTTTTCCACCTGTTTAAAGCTGTGAGGTATGTTCCACCTGTTTTATAGATTTTAACAACGGTAAGGGGAGGTGATGTTTTTATGAGAGATTTCACACCTGTCTTCATCTGTGCTACTTTACAGAGACATCTGTGATTACATCACCATATTCCTTAAGATGAGTCGATTAGACTCTTTTCCCCATTTCATTTTCCATTTTATTTTGGCAAACTCAGTAATAAATGAATAGAGGCAGTTTTACCTTAACAAACAATTTCTACTTCATTTGACCTTTTAAAATGACTTTTGTTGGTGTAACTCCATACAGACATGTTGATTCAGTCATAAAATTCAGAGGTTCCACTTTTCCCTCTGACATTACCTTTTCACTCCACTAATGGTAAGGCTTAGGTTGGGGGATAGAACCTATAAAAAAACTCAGCAAAAAAATGAAACGTCCACTCAATTTCAACTGCTTTTATTTTCAGCAAACTTAACATTTGTAAATATTTGTATGAACATGAAAAGATTCAACAACTAAGACATAAACTGAACAAGTTTCACAGACATGTGACTAACAGAAATGGAATAATGTGTCCCAGAACAAAGGGGGGGTCAAAATCAAAAGTAACAGTCAGTATCTGGTGTGGCCACCAGCTGCATTAAGTACTGCAGTGCATCTCCTCCTCATGGACTGCACCAGATTTGCCAGTTCTTGCTGTGAGATGTTACCCCACTCTTACACCAAGGCACTTGCAAGTTCCCAGACATTTCTGGGGGGAATGGCCCTAGCCCTCACCCTCTGATCCAACAGGTCCCAGACGTGCTCAATGGGATTGAGATCTGGGCTCTTCTCTGGCCATGGCAGAACACTGACATTCCTGTCTTGCAGGAAATCAAGCACAGAGCAAGCAGTATGGCTGATGGCATTGTCATGCTGGAGGGTCATGTCAGGATGAGCCTGCATGAAGGGTACCACATGAGGGAGGAGGATGTCTTCCCTGTAACGCACAGTGTTGAGATTGCCTGCAATGACAAGCTCAGTCCGATGTTGCTGTGACACACCGCCCCAGACCATGATGGACCCTCGACCTCCAAATCGGTCCTGCTCCAGAGTACAGGCCTCGGTGTAACGCTCAGTTCTTCAATGATAAACGCGAGTCCGGCTAGTGAGACAAAATTGTGACTCGTCAGTAAAGAGCACTTTTTGCCAGTCCTGTCTGGTCCAGCGAAGGTGGGTTTGTGCCCATAGGCATAATTGTTGCCGGTGATGTCAGATAAGGACCTGCCTTACAACAGACCTACAAGCCCTTAGTCCAGCCTCTCTCAGCCTATTGCGGACAGTCTGAGCACTGATGTAGGGATTGTGCGTTCCTGGTGTAACTCGGGCAGTTGTTGTTGCCATCCTGTAACTGTCCCGCAGGTGTGATATTCGTATGTACCGATCCTGTACAGGTGTTGTTACATGTGGTCTGCTACTGCGAGGACAATCAGCTGTCTTTCCCTGTAGTGGTGTCTTTTGGCATCTCACAGTACGGACATTGTAATGTCCTCATGCCTCCATGCAGCATGCCTAAGGCACGTTCACGCAGATGAGCAGGGACCCTGGGCATCTTTCTTTTGGTGTTTTTCAGAGTCAGTAGAAAGGTCTCTTTAGTGTGCTAAGTTTTTATAACTGTGACCTGAAATGCCTACCGTCTGTAAGCTGTTAGTTTCTTATCAACCGTTCCACACGTGCATGGTCATTAATTCTTTATGGTTCATTGAACAAGCATGGAAAACATTTCGAAATTTCGGTCAACGTATACCGATTTTGAGATAAGAAAAGTCGGTCTACTCTTTCCGATTTCACTGCAGAGATCAAGCTGGTTAAGTTAGGTAGGATTGGACAGTGTCAATGCATATGACTTAAAAAAAAAACTTTTAATTTATTAATACCCTTGGAATTCTTTGGAAGGGAAGTTTCTCATCAGAAGAGTATTTGTCATCAGAAAGTTGAAGGGCTATTTTCCAGTTGAGCAACACTAAACAAGCATGCATATTGTGCAGTCTGTGTGAATGCTGACGACAGTGTGAACAAAATGTAAGTTTGGACATAAATTTGTCCTAAATTTAGTGTAAAATTAATAAACGAATGAAACCACATGTATGCAAATATCACATACTCCCGGTGCCTTAGAAATGTGGAATATATTAAACCCATATGCTTTTTTTAATATAAATATTATAATTACATATGTATTACAAATTTAATGTGACCCTACGATAGGTTATGCATATTTCAGAGGAACAAAAATGGTGTGCATTATATCTTGATCTGAGATAGTTTGTATGAAAATGTAGCCGATCACATGTCTAGAATTATATAAAAGGTTTTTATTGTGTTTCAACTAGTTTATGGAATGGCACACTTGAATTTCATGTGAGAGTGCTTCTTTAAGGATAACTTTGCAGAGAGTTATGAAGGGCTGTGTGGTAAAGTTGTGCGAAAAGCCCTTATTTGGAAATAATTTGGGTGGGTTTTATTCAAACTGCAAATTGTGGGCAACACACTCTATCTTTTAGAACAATTTTGATTCAGCAACATTACAACCAGGATAAAAATCAAGTTTATGTGTTTATGCACCTGTTGTAAATCCAGAGGAAATATTTGCATAAGAAAATTTTCTGTGCACATAGGTCAAGTCAATTATTTTACTTTTCACAACACACATCATTTTGAAGCAGCTTTACAGAACATTTTGCAGTAACGGAAAATGATGCTGTGAGCATTTGATGTCTTCATGTTCTTCATTGTGCAGTTTGAATAACACGATTGAAAATCATGCCTTAAAAATGATTGTCTTTAGGCCCCCAGTGAGCAAGCCAAAAGCGACTGTAGCAAGGACCACAAAACTCCATAGGTTAGTTTATGGGGAAAAAAAATAACATTGGGAGAAGCCAGGCTCAGTTGGGATATGCAACCAATTGCGCAACTTGCTCGCAATTATTAGTTCAAGAACGTGTTTACATGCACATAACAAAATCAGGTTATTCTCCGTTTATTAGGACATAAGGATAAGATGGTAACAATGCTGAAAGGTAAAGATGTTTACTTGCAATGCGAATGTAATGGACAGAAATCTACATGTGCTGATCGGTTAAAGCTTAAACCATTTATGACTTTACCCTGATGAAACAGTTTAAGGCATTTACATGGCCATTGAACTCTACATCTAGCCTTGCAACCTAAACTTGTGATGGTTACTAATCACAGGTTACCCTTAGAATCTCAACTGGTAAAGTTCTACGCCCAAATGCAAAGGTAAAGGGTAAAGTTAACCGATGTTTGGTTGCCTCCAGACCACATTGTGAACAGATGCTCATAGTTTTTCTTCTCTTTTTGTTGTTTTGTTTTATTGGGGGGTTGCCACAAACAGGCAGGCTTGAGTTATCACTTCTGCTAAAACCACAACAGTGCATGCAGCTTAGAGTGACCTGATTCTTTGTAAGCAGTGGCAGGTGTGGGATACCAAAGCGGTATGTGCAGCTGCGTGAATCTTTTACTAGTGGCACATACACCTTTCACACAATTTGTACTTAATGTGCATCAGGCATTCTGAAAATCAAACCGCAGGAATTAAGGTTTTTATGATTGTGAAGTGTATCAAGATGCAACACGAGTGAAATGTGACTCATGGCACCGTTGCTGGCCTGTTAATTTGTTCCTGTTAGGAACCAGTTAGTTGTTCCTGCAGCTCAATTAGTAGGTAGACTGTGATTGTATAAAGTAAGATAGGTTCCTGGATCAACATTTTAGGGATAAGGAAATAGTTAGGGTTACGCTTAGAGCTGGTGTTAGGGGCTTGAGCAAAAATCTTATCAACCTATCTGTAATGGGACCTTAGTTCGTCGGCAATGGAGGAGTCAGGAGACAATGAAGCAGGGTTTATATTCTCGTTTTTAACACACTCGACAATAACCGTCAACAACCAAAGAAAACGTCCTTAAATAAATCAAAGCACTTGGAGCGTGCTTGTTGTGCCTTCAGGTCACTCTCCTCTCACTGACGTTCTGGCATCCCTCTGGCATCATTATATCGAGAGACAGGTGTTAGGGATAATTGTGAACCATGACCACGCCCCCCATGCCACACTATAATGTCCCTCTGATTTTAGGGGTAGTGAATGGTTATGGTTATGGTTGTGTTTAGGGGTATAGGGTTAGTACTATGTTTCTCTGATAGGAATGTTGTTCCTGGACCAACAAAAGATGTCAAATATAAATCACTGTGATCCAATTGGTGGAGCACTGTTTTAGCAATGCCAAGATCATGGGTTTAATTGCAAACCATGGCCTGGGCTAGATTTCCCTTGTGCCCCATCCCCAGAAACCTCTGACACCCCCTCCCAGTCCAATACAATACAATCACTTGCCCACCGTATAGATCAAAATGACCCCCAAAGATCACATCTTAGTACTGGCCATTAAACGTATACCTTCAATGCACTGCAAAGATAGGTTCACACTGCCCAACAAATGCCAACACTTCAAACTATTTTTGAGGAAGCAGCTAGTTATATATGCTTGGAATATGGTTGGTATACCAAGATGAATAAGCTCCTCCCGAACTTACATATGGAACTTAATTTGTTGCTTTCTGTTAAATGGGGCAGTGTGAATCAGCCTTAAATTGCTTTGGATTAAAGTGTCTGCCAAATGAAAAGGCTAAATGTACATTTGAAACAATAACAAGCATAGATATCTGCACAGTCCAGGTTACTATCAGTTATTCATACTAGCATAATTGAAACTGAAAAATCTAAATATTGAAAAGAAATCTGTCTGCCTTAAGACGCCATGGGAGATGGACACCAACCAGAAGAAGATAAAGTGCTAGAATCTGCTGAGAACAGCGACTGAGCTCAAAGCACTGATATGATGTAACATCACGGCATGGAGAGGGGGGCCCAGATGCTTTTGCAAGGCGCCTGCTTTACTTGTTTGGAAGAAAACCATGGCAACAGAGGGGGAAACCCACCCAGCTGTAGGGCTGAGTTGGGCTCCAATCCCCAAAGTCAACAGAGCACCGATGCTCCAATCACAGGCTTTCCCCCTGCAAGCCAAGCCTGGGCTTCATCACCAAAACCTTAATGCACAGCAGATGTGTGGCCAACAGGAGCGGGCAGCTTTCTGACAGCATTGGATGGAGCAATTACCCCTTCCTCCATCTATACCCCTCCCCTCCATTCTTCATCTTCCCCTTAGGAGAATTCTGTGTGCGGGCTAACGTTAAAATCCTTGTGGAATTCTTGGGAACTCGTGATGCTCTTGGTTATAAGAAAACATGTGAAAAAGATTCAAGTTCAGTACATGCCATTTTATCAAACTTCTGGCAAAGTTTAGCAAATACTCCCACTAGCTTGTTCGATGTGTATGAGTATGCATTCTGGAACGCGTTTTTGTTGCCATCGGTCATAAAATTCGAAGTCCATGTAGATTTAATAGCATGTGACATAGACTCTAACAGGGAAAGTTCCAACGACTTTGACCAATGTTATGTAATGGCTAGGAATGAACATTTAAATAACATGAATGGAACATCCTTATGATATTATTTGTAATTGATAAAAGTTCTCCCAATGTTACGCGAAAATGTTCCTAGTACAACATTGTTTGTATGTCTTTTGAAGAACATTTCTTTAAAAAAAAAAATGTTTTGTGAATGTAATTCTAAAATGTTTAAAGATTATTCCAGGTTCAATACAAGTTAAGCTAAATCGACAGCAATTGTAGCATAACGTTGATATCACAAAAATTAGTTCGACCTGTATAATGAAGAGAATAGGGCCAATCTGTAAACGTTAAAATACTGTTTCAAAAGTATTGCAAAAAGACATCAAAAATATGTTACATAAATATGACATAAAATATGTGGACATTTTCCGACAACCACAATGGATATTTGGAAAGAGGTACAGATATACAGTATAGTACATAATGAAAGCTGCCAACATTCCATTGGCTACAAGCACAAAAAATGTATGATTCCATGTGTACACACTGGCTACGCCAACCAAATTAGAACTTATCCACTTCATCATAGTGGGCTGAGATTAAAAAGCACACTATCTTTCCATATTGACAGTCTCAAGGAAATACTTCCACCAGCACTGCCAAATCAGTGAGAGTTAGTACCAGCTAGTGGTAGACTCCTATTGCAAAACCTCCAGCTGTTACCCATTATAATTCATCCATGCTAGTGCAGAGGGAATATTGCTGCTAAACACGCATGGGTGCTGCTGGGTTACGAAAATGCAAAATGCTGATCACGTATATAGTTGGTGATCAAGGATATTTCTAAAAAATGTATTATCTTTCTAGATAGCTGAAGTGTGTTATTTTTGCACCTCTAGTGGCACCAAATGGAATTACAAAATAATCACTTTTTTGAAAAGGTTTCCGAAACACTCTGTCTGTCTGCCATTGATCTGTCAAGATTGAAAAAGGAAATGGTAAAACATGATAAAAGAAAATTGTATGACTTGTATGCACTATATTCCAAGTCTTCTAAAGCCATTTGATCCCTTTGAGCGACGAACAGAATATTAAAGTCGTTATTCACTGTCAAATGAAATGATTAATAATGCGTTAAAATCAAATATGGTGGCTACGTGGATAACTTTAAACCTTGTTGGTTGTCATCGTGTCTCATAGCCGCCATATTCGGTTTCAGCGCTTTATTAATGATTTGATTTGAGAGTGAATTTTGTTCTGTTCAATATTTGATTGAACTATTCTTTTAAAAATATCAATAAAAAGATTATTGTTTTAACACAAAAAAAATTTAATCTTTCACTATCTGTCATAATGTTTGAACGTCCTATCTTACAGGGAACGAACGCTCCAACAACATTAGCTAACGTTACGTAAAGGTTAGGAACACTTTAAAACAGTATTAATGACATTATTAGTATTCGATAAAAGTTCATGCAATGATAGTACAACATTGTTCGTACGTACTTTTTCTAAGAGTGAAAACTGATCAAATTGGCAATATATGTTTTCAGAAAATCTTTAAATTTTCGTGACTTACGCTAACATTTAAAAAACATTTGATCTACATTAAGAAAACTGGGCATTTTCACATTCCCACTACCACAACATAATGTTTGGACAATGGTTAAAGTAGAAACTTTGTTATATACTTTGCTGGTATAGACGTTGTGCATTCCATTGAAAAAAAAAATGCTTACATTATCTTTGAACATCACATTTAATGTATACTGTAAACTCAGAGACATTATACCTGCCTTAAGACCATCTCCTTCAAAAACACACATTTTATCGACATATTACCAAATGTTTCAGCTCAGGTCTCTGTGGTCAGAGAACACAACATGATTGCGGGTCTACATTGCATGAACTTCCATTTGACAGGAACTTCATAGTAATTCACAGGTGCTGCTGACTGAAAGAAACCACTAATCAGCACTTTGCACTGAAGTCTTGTTCCATTTCTGAGGCACTCACTTCATCTTATTGAAAAGACCTGTTTTGGAGTAGTGTACAGATAACGTCTCAACACAGGTCTCAGAACAGCCGTGGGTGTAAATGTGTGTGCGTATAGAAGAGGAAAACATTCTTTGCCGTTTACATTGTTTATCCATTCTGAGGAAAAAGATGTCAAAAGATCGCTATGCTGATGCAACAGAATGGGATGAAGCACAAAATGTGTGACTATGTGGTAAAGCAGAGGGAAAATGGAGGTTTAGCTGTTGGCCAATTGGGTTTAGGCAGAACCACTTTGAAAAATGCTTGTTTTTCTGCCTGACTGTGGATTGAGTATCAACCACAGAGGAGATTAAAAGAGTCATCATGCTTCCAAAAAGACACCAACATCTGATGGCCTTGCTTGCTTCTATAATAATGTCTGTCCATGCAGACATAAGCCACCAACACAAAAGCTCTGGGTATAATGTTTCATCTTGTCCACTTGTATATTAGGGGTGAGAATCTGAAGGGACCTGCCAAATGTCAATACAATATTAAATTGATATCTGGGTATAATTGAGTGGTTTTTGACACAATGTGGTGTTTGTCTTTTCAACGTTCATCACACACGCTCTTAATGGTGGTCAATCTAGTTTCCCTAAAAATACAAATGTGAAAAATGTAAAACTACAGATTCTTGACGTTAAAATATCAATGCAGTATCCATGAGGTAAAATATCGCAATACTTGGAAATATTTCTTTTTTTGCCCCCTTTATCTCTGTTGTGTAAGCATCTTCATTAAAAGTGGTACATGAGAAAGAATTAAATTATTATTTTTTTTTTTACAAGTGCACCCTTAACAGGAGTGGGTGTTTCCATACATATGTTAGCACCGCTGTTGGTTACAGCTGGTTCAGCTGGTTTCAAAGGGTGTTTGTTACACTCAGAAGAGGAACGGACTTCAGATACAACTTATCTGCACACACAAAATGGAAAGGAAGTGGTTACCATTCAAAAAGAAAAGACATGCATACACACCTGCTTTCACTTACATTTTAAAGGAAAACAAAATCTTATCGTTGGTTGAAATCTGAAGCACAACAGCACAGTCATAAGACGATCTCTCTAAATCTTATAATATAAACAAAAAAGTGAATAAAAACAGAAAGAAATGATAATGTCTACTTTTAATTTAAATATTGACTTGCCTAGATTGTAATTGTTTTGCACGTTTCATCACATATACTCATAATTCCCAATTCAAGTAAAGTACATATAAAGTGCACTTTGCTTAAACATAAAAAAAAATTTGTAATGTTTTTCTTTTTAAAGCTGAAATGTGTGGTTTTAGGTCAAAAATAGTTTTTAAGTAACCCATTCAGCCAACATGAGACTTGGGAGGACTTGGGAGGGTGTTTGGGAAGCCTATTTGAAAAACACATTTTTGCTAATCCTTTTAATGATGCTAAGGGCCTACTTCAGATTTCAAACAAGTTATTAGTATGATACTTTTTTATATTTTACTGCACTAGCCGACCACATATGCATGTTGTGGTTAATATGTAATTAATTCATAACCTAGAGAGAGATATTGGCCTGATATATTGCCTCATATCAAACGATTTGTTGAGGGATAAGAACACCATGTTGAACATTTGAAAAACAAAGGTTATCCGCCTCATTGGACCTCATCATGGGGAATTTCGCCCAAATCTTGATGATCCAATTTTAAGACCGCCAAAGTTCTGCAGATGTGTTCTCCAAGATAAGGGGACAGCTTATGACTATTGAGGAATTAATCTTGGCTCTAGTTCAACTGTTAAACGCATGCATACTTTAGATGCATTCCACAAGAAAGAAAGTTATATGGGTTTGGAACATGAGGGTGAGTAAATGATGACATCATTTTCATTTTTGGTGAACTATTCCTTTAAACTGAGTAGAAATTGAGAAAACACTGCACAAGCTGTGTTCTGAAAGCTTTTCACGTGTCTTTGCAGTTGTAGACACAAGGTTTAAAAAAAATGAATATTTTCTTGACGCAACAAACACAACATCAGCTTTTAAACATCTGCTGTTGCTAAGCAGCAACTTTGTAAAGTTAAAAACATTCCATGCTCACACAGGCAACTTATCATTACATCGTCCATGCACTTGGATGCTGACATAATTACGAAACGAATGAAAGACATCAACTCAACCGCTGATGTAAGAGGACTTTGGTGGAAAGCACATGATCCCATATAAACAGTGTGAGTCAGAGCCATGCATTTAAAATGTGTTAGAACAATGTTAGGGTAAGTAGATCAGCATGCCAAAAGCTTTAGTTTTTAAACTAAAGTTCAAGTTTTAAAGTGATAGCTCAACCAAGAGTGAAAGTTCGGTCATCTTTTATTCACCCTATGCTGTTCAAAACCCATATGGCTTTGTTTAATATGTCATAGGGGTCATATGGGTTTGGAAAAGTATGAGAGTGAGTAGATGATGACATGATTAAATGATTAAACTTTTTGAGTGAACAAAGGGCAAATTGAATAATATCAACTTCTCTACCTGACAGTTACTCTGTTTCAAGTGAAGGAAGTGATTACCAGTTCTGAAAGTCACCACGCTTCCGAGGGAGTATTTCTTGAGTCTTCACAATGAAAGTGTAGAAAGGTGAAACGTCTCTGTGCGTCTTTTATTACCACAGTGAGCAATTTCAATTGTTATCTGTTGCTGAATCATTATAACGAAGGCAAAATGTGATATTGTTCATTTAACTGAATTGAAGCTCCACCAAGGCGAACTCTGAATAACTGAAGACCTTTGTGTTCTTGTAGCTCTGCTAGCATGGTGCTAGCAACGCAAGGTCATGGGTTCAATTCCCACACGATCACATGGGAAATAGACATGTTGCTATAGAATTGTAAAGGGATTAAGATGGGCAAGGAGGAGGTGAGATCCGGCTTGACATTATAAATAATAGTTTAATGAAGAACTGAACCAAAAAGACAAACACACACACACACACAGGTGTCGGGCAGCTGCCCGTAAATCTCTCTCTCTGTCGCACTGCCGTCTTCAGTCGGCCCTTAGCCCTCTCGGGCTAATCAGTGCGGAATCATGACACGGCCCAGCCCTGCCACAAGAATGTACAATGATGTTATTGACCCCATTCTGCCAGGTTATTGACAAGGTTCATCTCCCACCAGACATCTTTGCATCAATTTTAATGTGTTTACCTTTTCCTGTGACGCTCCTTGTGACTGAAGCTGTAGCCTCTGGTCATAAAAAATGGTTAGTGTGACTATTTTTGCTCAACTGGCAGTTATATTTAGGTTTTGGGTTTGGGTTAAGGAGTAGAGTTAATAAAATATACATTCCTGTTGACTGCATTACGTAATTTACAACTAAAAATACAACTCGCTTTTGGCGCCACTCTGTGGACATTTCTCCCAGAAACTGGAGCTGATACATGCCCACACATTCAATAATACTTCCAGTGTTGGCCACTAGAGGCAGTGATTTGAATTTTGATAAGTACAGACTGATTTCAGCTGAAGAACTTCCGGCCTTCTGTTGCTGAATTCACAGTTAGATCAGTCTGGTGGTTTCCAGGGAAATGCATGAAAAAAGGAGGTACTACTTTGCCTCTGATCTTGAAGCAAAGAATACTAGAAAAATATAATTTGTGTTCTTTTTGATGTGCCATCATGCAGACGCTTAATTACTCCATAATCACAGATCTGGGGACAGCCAGCTCAGAAGCAGGAAGGCAATGTCAAACCCCAGATAAGCGGGACCTGCTTATTCAAAGTCAAACCCCTTGAGAGGGGCCACACTGGCGGTTTAAGGCCATTATATCGAGACGTTGATCTGAGTGGTAATAAGTGGCTGCAAGAACCTTAAGGTCCCTCTGTTGTTGCAGTGCTGACCGACCCCCCATCTAGTGGATGTGTAATTACAGCTCTAATAAAACAGCCATTGGGTTTAAAGACACATGGCTGCCTTGTGGCTGCACACGGAACACCCAGATCGACTCTCTGCGCCTTTGCTTGCAGCTCAACCACCAGTCTATCTGCAAACGGTGTTAATTGTAGGCTATTAGTGGTACTGCCGCAACAAAAGTTTCCTTAAGCAGTGACACCATTATGACTTTTGCGTTTTCCTTAAAGGTATAGTTTTCCGAAAAAATAAAAAAAAACTGAAAATTACTTCGTGTTGTTCCAAACTCAAATGAATGTGGAAATGATTGGTGATTGAAGCTGTTAGTACCTAATAGTATGGCTAAAGGCCAAAGTAAGTTTCCTGCATACTGGTACGTGTCGAGCAGAGTGCAATATGCAAACTCCATGCACAATATGTGCAGACTCTCTGTATACAGCCTAGATTTTTTTATTTTGTTTTGCAAAGCAGTCATAGTGCACATGCATCGAATGCATCTGTATACAGAGAATACTTTGAAAGATTGAGTGCTTGACCATTCACAAGATGGAACAGCACACAGAAAAACTATGTTTTACCTTGGCCTTATTACAGCTTATCTGCCAGATTATAATAAGTGTTTTCAGCCTACAACTTATTTCTGGAGCTGTTTCAGCTTTTAGGCAGTGCAGCTTGAACTGATCTCATCTGCAATCCATTGAAGATGTATTATTGTTAATATTACAGGCAACACTATGGTTACTGATACTGTGTGCCATGCAACTATTGGTGTAAGCTAACTTGTTCTTGAATTCAAAGAATGCAAAAGCACAGCAGTCCTTTTAGGCTAAACCACAGATGAAGTGCTCATTGTATTTTGCATCCATGTTATTTATCATACTTGTAATTCAGCCAGCGAGGTATGTTATAATCGAACAGTTTGTTTACATGAAAGCCTGACAGCCAAAGACAAGCATCGATGTAGGTATTCAAATATACACTTTGTCTTTGTGTTGTCTCAACTTACAAAAAGACATAAAGGAAGATTATAGAGATATAAAGTCAATGTAGATTGCATAGCTCAGATCATTCGGCCTGAATTTCGGATATTTCTGACTTCTGATTGCAGACCTTGGTATTTTGGCAAATCTGAGACAGATTACTGGGGCATTTTTCTCTGGTGAAAAATCAGAAAAATGTAAGCTAAAGTCTCCATTTAGTCTCCATTCAGTCTCATTGTTGTTGAGGAATAACAAAATAATTTATGATTTTTCTTTATATGTGCAGGATTGAGAACTAATCTAAGGGGCAATGTGTTTTCCAATAAGCCCCTCGTAGAGAAACTCAATAGCAAACTAAATCAGTTTACTGACATTATCATGTTTCCATTGTCTTAAGGAGGTGACAAGTATTGGTATTGGCATCTTGCTGAGAGTGTGCAGCTTTTGGGTGTGTGGAACATGGTTGCTTTAAGATCTGGCCTGCACTGAAACTAAGGTGCGGTTTAACAGACCACACATCCTGTAGCTGCAAAGTGAAAACCCTCACTGACTTCCAATGCATTCAGTGCAGCATACTGAAGTGTGAACAAATGGTACAGGTAGGCCTTGTCAATCTGATCGCACACGGTGCAAAACCACAAAAGGTCTATCTGACTCACACTAAAAATGAAAAACACAGCTTTACAAGAGAGCTTGATCTGTTTTCTACACCCTGTCGAGCAAATCAAACGGTCGCACATGCACTCTACTGTGAGGCCTATCCAACCGAATCCAAAAAATTCTAAACTCTAAAGGTGGTGTTTGTTAACCACTATTGTCATGATTTGGTTTCCTTTTAAGGTTTCTACATGTTCATACAACTAATTTGAGAATTTGCGTGAAGAAGTACACATTGCTTTTGTCACTTTGTGTATGCTCTAAAAGGCAAAGGTTCTTCAATGTTTCCTTGCAGAACACTCTTCTTATTGAACCATTTTCGCTATTTTAACAAAGGAGAAATAAAGCCTTCCTTGGTTCTTTAAAGCACCAATATGTAGATGGTTTTTAAAAGAGAAATAGGGAATGAGGTTTTGCCCCAAGTGAAGGAGTTCAAGTACCTCAGGGTCTTGTTCATGAGTGAGGGGACAATGGAGCGGGAGGTTGGCCGGAGAATCGGGGCAGCGGGGGCGGTATTGCACTCGCTCTATCGCACCGTTGTCACGAAAAGAGAGCTGAGCCGAAAGGCAAAGCTCTCTATCTACCGGTCAATTTTTGTTCCTACCCTCACCTATGGTCATGAAGGTTGGGTCATGACCGAAAGAACTAGGTCGCGAGTACAAGCGGCCGAAATGGGCTTCCTCAGAAGGGTGGCGGGCTTCTCCCTTAGAGATAGGGTGAGGAGCTCAGTCATCCGTGAGGAGCTCGGAGTAGAGCCGCTGCTCCTTTGCGTCAAAAGGAGTCAGTTGAGGTGGTTTGGGCATCTGGTAAGGATGCCCCCTGGCCGCCTCCCTAGGGAGGTGTTTCAGGCACGTCCAGCTGGGAGGAGGCCTCATGGAAGACCCAGGACTAGGTGGAGAGATTACATCTCCACACTGGCCTGGGAACGCCTCGGGGGTCCCCCAGTCAGAGCTGGTTAATGTGGCTCGGGATAGGGAAGTTTGGGGCCCCCTGCTGGAGCAGCTGCCCTCGCGACCCGACTTCGGATAAGCGGTTGAAGATGGATGGATGGATGGTATCATATCAACAAAACAAAAAAACTTATTTTATGAAATAAGAACTCAATAATGTTCTCCAGTGACAGCATAGGATTTTCCATTGCAAAATAGGAACATGAAAACATTCTTTTATGGAATAAAAGCCCCTGCATACTTCATACAAAATCTAAGAATGAACAGGTGTGCTATCATTAAGAACAAAATCTGGCCAAAACAAAGGTGTTTCTGAGTTTGTTTCAGTGGTTTGTAACGGCTCAACAGGGCAAACTTTCAGGAAAACTTTTACCAGCTGCTGAACACCTTCTTACTGTCATTGGTCCACGTAATCGGTAGATGTGACCTGGAACTCAGTCAAGTATATGCCTATAATCATTCTTTTGTCTGTAGTAACACTGCCCATTAACACTGGTTTATACACCCATCTTTGCAGTAGTGTCAGTGTCATCATAATTTACAATTAAAGTGTAATCGGTGCATATTATGGTCATGTATAGCATGTTAGTGCATTAGCCACATTAATGCAAAAGGTAAATACTACAAATGACACATTATCTACTGCATATATATTACTTAAAATCAACACTAAACAATTAACAGCTTCTTTTACTGATCTTATGTGAATTCAACTCATGGAATGAGGCATGGAGTCAATGTAAACACATTTTAATGTCATATTAGTCATGTTTAAACAGTAGTCTTATGCATCCTCATATTTAAATGTACTTCAGTCTAAACGCATTCCAAACGCCGCGGCTGGTGTCTGAATGTTCGCAAACAGTATGCCGTTGCTCAACTGTTTTGAACTTCTTTTTACTTCTAAACGAAGAGCAAAGAAGAAATTCTCTGTAAAGGCTCCAGAGGTTTTCCTGAAAGTTTGCCCAGGCGAGCTGTTACTAACCACCGAAACAAACTCAAAAACACCTTTTTGGCCAGATTTTGTTCTAAATGATGTCACACCCATTCATTCTTCTATTTCGTATGAAGTATGCAGGTGGCTTATTTCTTCTATTTCTTCTATGAAATAAGACTTTAAATGTTCTCCAATGACATCATAAGAACACAATAGGTTTATTTTATGAAATAAAAACTTAAACATTTTTCCCATGGCATCATAATAACTTGACATTTTATTTTAGGGGGAATTTTGTTTTTAAATGTTCTCTAGTGGCTTCATAAGTAAGTAAACATTTTCTTTTATAAAATAAGACTTTAAAATGCTCTCCAATGCTATCATACAAACTTTAATAGGTTGATATTAATAGGTATAGAAACTTAAAAAAGCTTTGCTATGGCATTAGACTGTAAAACCGGTTTCGGTTCTATACATATATGTATATTTTTATTTAGATATGAGATGAGGGATGCACATTATTAGTACATGTCTACTAGGCCCAAGAAGGTCAGTCAATGAAAATAATATTTAAAAGGAACCAGGCTGGCATGCCATCTTTCAAACTTAACATGCCTCGACAATATTCCTGGAAAACCTTCGTGAATGGCCTGGGGGAAACGCAGAACTCGCTGTTCTCAAGCGCACGCTTGTTCACGAAGAGTTTATGTTACCTGAGAGCTATAATTCATGTGCAGCAAATGTGTGTCACCACATTCTGACAGAAGGGAAAGACATACCACACTACATTCCTCAATAATAATGTATGTACCTTTCTTAGAACATGAGTACAGTACATTGATACTGGGTAAGACAACATGTGGTTGATGGCACACACTGTACCCAACACCTTAATTCAACTTAACAGACGTTCACATGGCACAAACAGATAAAACAACCTGATGTTTGGTACATAGCATGCATGGATTCAGTTAATATTTTAATCCACTCTGCTTGTGTGAAGATGTTGCTCGAGGCAGATGTTGTTCATTCCCAAAGAAAGGTAAATTCTTGGATCTTCTGAAGTGCTAATCCGTGTACATTGGTTCGCACCACGAGGGGCTTCTATTTAGAAAATTCCCCAAAGTGCAGCTCAGGAATGTCTGGCAAATTTGTGGATTGGGTCATTCATTTTAGCTATATACATGACTTTACAGGCACAACTTAGACGAAGGAGTTCAAAGCCACAATAGAAAGAGACCTGTGTGTAAGTGCAGGCTGGTGTATTTATGCAGCTGGCATGATTTAAGGAAACGCGGACACGTTTGTGGTCAGACTGGTGTCTAAAAACTGCCTGGTTATAGAGATCAACTCCCCATTGTAACTCTCTCTCCCTCTTTGTCCATAATTCCTACTCCTGCATGAAAAGGAACTGTATTTTGGCAGTACACCACGGCAATTCCTGTGGCTTTAAGACTTATAACAGTGGAATACAGAGATGTTGAAACTACACGCATGCTGCCAGGTTCAACTGCAAAACATTTCAACCCAAGCTTATAATTTTCCAATCTGCTGTCTCTGGATTCATCACTCACAACACAATATCATAATGTTCTCATGGTATCACTTCAACTGGGAAAAAAGGTTGTTTTGGGATCACGATTGAAATTACACATGACTTCAATGTATGTTTTTATGTTTTTGGTCAAGCAACAGTGACCGTTCTGAAATATGAGATTCGATCCAGTCGGTTTTCTTGGAGGGCCAAAGAATCAACACCATATCAAACATTTCGAAGCCGTAAAATGACGAAGATTAGAAACATGTTATCCGGAAGCAACTAACATGTTTGACGTTTCAATTCTAGGGTCGAAGTGGACCTCAAGTGGAAGTTTAAGACATTATACGAGGGAAAAAACGTTTTTTCTTGATTAATAACTATAAATATTGCCGTAATTACTTTTTTTGTTATTGCAAACATATTTCACAACCAACGAATCACGAATTGTGCTCACAACACACGACCTGCATGATGTCAAGTGTTAACAGGCAATAAATTGGCTGCCTCCCAGGAGAATTACCGAACCAATTAAATCCACATGAACCGACGGAAAAAGCGGAATTCAAAACTCCCCCACGGAATATAATCTATCTTGACCTGTCAACTCCTCCTTCATCGTTGAGGAGATGGAGGCTAGAGCGAGATGTTTATGAAACTCCTTGTTGATGTTGACCTGAGAATATACAGACATGCATTTCTGAGTTTCATCGTCAGTAAACAATGTCATTTTGAGTACGTTTTAGCTACATTCTTAGGCAGTGATTCCCAACCAGGGGTATGTTGGAATAGTTCACCCAAAAATGCCTATACAACAAAAAAAAGGTTAGGCAATGCTGTTCCAGAGGACTCATATAAATGCAGTTAGTGGCCATTTGGCTTAATTCTCCAGAGTTCATCACTAATCTTGTAGGCTGAAAAAACATCATTCAATGCAGTTACATGTCAAAATCCCTTTTTAAAAAAATCACTTGCTTCACTGAAATCTAATCATGCAAATATGTGCCATGATTTTGGCTAGTTTTCCTTTTGACTCAGAGCCTGGTCATCATAGCGCTATCCATTCCTGATTGGCTCTGAACGGGCCGGCGTGCAGGCAGGAAACTGAGCCAAGCTTGCTTCCTGAGCATCCGAGAGAGGAAGCCATGTGATAGGCGAGAGGGAGTGGGTTAAAAATAGTGCCGTATATAAAGGTCTGCTCAGAATCCCATTTCGGCTCAAACTCTCACTCGTACACTTTCTGGCAGGACTCTCGGTTTCCTCCTCTCTCGAAAGCAGGGCCCAGGGCAGCCGCAGTGTCATCCTGCTGTGAAGAAAGAGCAGGTGTTTCCCAGTGTTTGACTCAACAGCAAAATATGCATTACATTGGATAATCAAAGGGGGGAAAAAATGCTTTTTCCAAATAAATGCTTGGTGCCGACCATGTTACTTGAGCTCAGTTCACACACAAAGTATAATACCTTTTCGGAAATGACAGAACGTTTAAAGGGCAAGAACTTGGTGTACCTTGAAGAGACTCCAGGGCAGAGATTTTACATTCATTGGCCAAAACATAAATTATGGCACACTGAAGAACCCCTATAGCACCTCATTGATCTCAAAGTTAAATTGGAAACAGTGGGTTGACCTTTCTTTAGATGAAAATCGATCAGTACTTTCTGTACTTCAAAACACTGCCCCCAGTGGCCAAAGCGTTAAGTGCTGTTGGCCGTTTGGATATGTTTTAGCTCCATTTTCCACGTGAAAAGTCCACAAAGGGCCACCAAAAGTGAGTTGTGAAACAAGTTGTTTTCGGCATTTTTCAGGGACTGGAACTCTCTGAAACAACATGACTTCCCGTGTGATCATGTTGCTAGCACGTTTTTAAAAAAACACACTTTTTTGTTGTAAAATACAATTTAATAATGTGCTTGTTTTCATTCATTTATTATTCATGTCATTTATACTTGATTTTTTGACCATTTGCAAGAGTATTTTAATGGTTTTCTTCATCTGTAAGTACATTCAAATTGGTAGAAAAAGAACAAGGAGCTTCAAGGGTTCACCCCAAAAATGAAAATTCTCTCTTAATTTTCCCACCTTATGCCATCCCAGATGTGTATGACTTTCTTTCATCTGCAGAACACAAATGAAGATTATTAGAAAAATATCTTCGCTCTGTAGGTACATATAATTCATGTGAATGGTGATTAGGCCTTTGTAGCTCCAAAAATCACATTAATTAAACATAAAAGTAATCCATCTTTCTCCTGTGTTTAAATCCATATCTTCAGAAGCGATATAATCAGTGTGGATGAAAAACAGTTCAAAATGTAACTTTAAAGTTAACTCTCCACTTTATCTTTCACTTTAAGATGTGAAAGTGGAACTAAAGAGGCATGAGACTTTCAGATGTAAAAGTGAAAGTGGATATTTAGAGTAAAAAAGTACGTATATTTTGATCTGTTTCTCACCCACACCTTCTATATCGTTTCTGAAGACATGGATTAAAAGACTGGAGAAACATGGGTTACTTTTATGTTTAATTTATATTATTTTTGTAGCTACAAATTTCTGGTCACCATTCACTTGCATTGTATGGACCTACAGAGCTGAGATATTCTTTTAAAAAATCTTTGTTTGTGTTCTGCTGAAGAAAGAAAGTCAAACACATCTGGGATGGCATGAGGGTGTGTAAAAGAGAGAATTTTCATTTTTGGGTGAACTGTCCCTTTAAAGGCAAAAGTTCAACTTAAAATTTGAATTAGTTCAAATTTTTGTACAGTATACAACTAGGTTGGATACGGCAATTACTTTGTATGTTAATACAGTATCTGATGGCACCTGCTTGCTTTCATTTTAACCCTAATCTACAGTATATTAGTCAATAAAGTATGTCTCAGTATTTGAACAATTATAAATAAGCATAGATTTGCTTTATGACTGAACAGCTACAGACTACATAGGCCTGTTTACCTGATGGAATGTAAAGGTGTGGTAGCAAGGCAACCTCCTCACATGTTCCTAACACAATCAGAAGACAATATCGTCCACAGCCCTAAGGGTAGAACATGTTGTACTATATAATAAAACTGCACCTTGTCTTACATTTTAAGACTCATCAGCAAATTAATTCTGTGGTTAATGCAGTCCGAATTACATACAGTACTTCTAAAATTTGCTATGAATCACGTTTTTTTGTTTTTTGGAAAGGTGCAGAGGAAATAAGAAAGAGATCAAAGCAGAATTCTGATTTATGTAGTCCTTTTGAAACAGTCTTCGGTTGTGTATGGCATTCACTTGGGGAACATTTCTTGTCGTACCCTTCTGGCATTTGACCTCTAGCGCTTAACTTTTCAACCATTTGCGTTGACACTCAAAAATAAAGAAGTGATGTAATTTTACACAAACTGCCAATTTATGTTTATGATTTACACTGGATAGTGACTACACCTTGACATTTGCTGCGATCTAAAAAAAAAAATTAAAAAATAATCTACAAAGGCTTCACCAACCATTCTTGATTACCATTGCCACTGGGGGAAAGAATCACAGCCACCCCTTGCTGACCAGTTGTATTTGCAAATGAAAAGGGCTTTAAGAGCTTAATGGCACATGCTTTGTATAGAGCTTGATACTACTGATACATTTGGCGCCCAGTGGCTGCTATGGTTTTAAAAAGCACGAGTCATGTTATTGTTAATGCTTCGGTATGATGATATGCAAATGCAATGGGTAAAAGTTGCAGCTGCAGGTGCGAGAAGCAACACAACATCATTTCAAGACAGCATAAAATTGACATCTTATCATTATTTATTTGTTTATTAACAAAATAAATATGCTAACTGTCTTTCGGACTATATGCGCCACGTTAGAAGTATTCGCCCATTTAGCACGCTTCGGTTGAATTTTAAGCGCCAATTCCCGATCGTTGCTTAGCAACCCGTACCGTTAGACAAATGATCTATTTTAATGAAGATTTGTTTATTTTTGGTATTCTTATTATTAGTAGCATAATAATCGTACACTGTAAAAAAAAAAATAAATAAATAAAAAATAAAAAAAATCATTAATCATTTAGCGGGAAAATTGGCTAAAACAACTGGTTTAAATTTGACTGAATCGATCTGACTGCATATAACAAACGAGTGATTTACGTTTGAAAAATAATTATCATTTTTAAAGGTTTGTTCAAGCAGAAATAGCTCGTTAAGGTAATCACTGCATGTTTACTTTTGCAATGTATTGCACATTCGTGTGTTTTATATGTCTCAAGCTGTCGCTTTATAAAAAACAATAAGCCTCTCGAGACATGACAGTTAAGGACATTTTAACTTCTACCCGTGCTCAATCGTTGGATTTTCGTGGCGTATTGCTGTGATTTAAGACTTAATTGTTTATTTGCTCTTGACCCAGAAAAAAAGTGATATTATTCTAAAATGCATAAATGGCCCATGCAACAACAACAAAAAAAAACCTTTGTCATGTGTCTTGGGGGCTTAAAGTTGGCGCGCGCGATTTGGGCTCGACACTTTTCATTTGGAAACAACGTGTTAATGATGTTTATTTTCTCCCATTCTCCTGTTTTTTTCCTGGGGCTGAAAGGCAGAAGAGAGGAGGGCTCTCTCGCAACATGTTATACTCGTTTAACTCGTTTTTACCAAGGGGGCGTGGAGTGCTGTGGAGTGAATTTAAAGAAGAGAGCTGGTGCGCTCTCACCATCCAGCACAAGACGAAAGGCGCACTCGTCGAAGAGCAACACTAGCTATATAAGGCTAAAATTAGGAACGGCTAGTGCGTATTTCCTCCGCTTCGTACAATTGGTCCAGCTTCCACTGCTGTGATATTTATAAGATAAGGTCTTCCACCACTCATACTTGTTGCATGAGCTTTAAACACAGTGCGAAAGGAACAGAAACCCGAGTTGTAGTTCACTACAACCAACGTTTCTTCGAGGGATTGCAACTGGTCCCTGCATCTTGAATTTTGATTTGCACTGGGACAACTGGAAATGGCTTTAAGTGGAACCATTTTACCGTCAATTTCGACATTTTCAGCACAGAAGGAAAAATGCTGGGAAAACGTGAGTATTTTCTTTTTTATAATAATAATAATAATGCTTATGTAGTTAAGCATAACTAAACTAAAGGTTTCTAATACATCTTAGCTATTTCTAAACATAACAAACATGAAACATAACTGCTAAAGTTGAATATGTTGACTTTATTGGCCACATCTGAACATTTTAAGAAATGTTATGAAACATAACTGCCAATTAAGATTCATAGTTTTTAATAAATCTCTTTCCATTGCAGAGGTGGAAGGATGATTTGGACAGGTCCATGCACACCAGCTGCTTGGCTGACATTTCAAACATGGACAACCTCTGCAGATCAACAGATGACGAAGATCTTGATAAATATCTGGATCTGGAGTTTATTCTGGCCAACACCGCCGGTTCGGACAATCTCGGACTGGGGTTGGGTGGTGACTACAGAATGCAAGAGTCCAGAAACATGTTCAACCCTCCCAGCACCTACTCAGTCCCCGAGATCAACTCATCTCCCCTACCGTACAGTACCAGCCTTATGGCAGAGCTTCTGCAATCCGATGTAGACACCTACTGCCAGCCATCTCTGCCTAACAACAATCAGGGAAGATTTCTGGTCAGGTGTGCATTTCCCAATCAGGATATTTCAGAGTGTATTAAAGTGGAGCCCTGCATGGACAGTTATGGACCTGTTAGGGGAATGGTTCCCAAAGTCAAACAGGAGGGAAGTGGTGCATGCATGCGGTCGTACGAGCAGCCGAGGCTGGCCAACTCTCCACTGGGTGCGGGCAGCATGACCCCGCCGCAGAGCCCTGCGGAGCTCATCAACACAGACTGTCAGTCACAGATGTGCCATGCAATGACTTTCACACAGGGTTACCAAGCCAGTGCGGGGTTCCCCCACGCAGCGCCTCCGCAGATGCAGCTGCCGTACCCAAATGCACATCACTTCAGCTTGTGCGACGAGGGGCTCGGGATGCCCAATGCCAACCAAAGAGTACTTCTGACACCTCCTTCATCTCCACTGGAGCTGGACGCCAAACCAAAGAGGGGTAGACGCACCTGGCCAAGGAAACGGACTGCAACTCATACTTGCACTTTTTCAGGATGCGGCAAAACGTATACAAAGAGTTCCCACTTGAAGGCGCATCACAGAACGCATACAGGTAAATAAACGTCACTTGAAGTAGCTTTCATGCATCTTGCATCACACCACTGTCATGGCGTCATAATTGATAGCTGTACATGAATGAATTTTAATCTGACATGGTTTTTCTCTTTTATTAGGTGAAAAGCCTTACCATTGCAGCTGGGAAGGTTGCGGCTGGAAGTTTGCCCGCTCCGACGAACTGACCCGCCACTTCCGCAAACACACCGGGCACCGACCCTTCCAGTGCCACCTGTGCGAGCGCGCCTTCTCCAGGTCTGACCATCTCGCCCTCCATATGAAGCGTCATATGTAGGAATGGACTCCAATATTTGGACTAAATGCACTGTACAATGAACATCACGGATGATGTTTGACGAAAGCATTTTCTTTACCATGAACTGACATGACCTTTTGCTGAATCCTATAGCCATACAGTCTTTTGCAAAGTAGCTGGTTCTACACTTCAAATCAAGAAATATTTTTTATCCAAAGAGCTTTAAGAATGCAAAAAAAAAAAAACAAGTTCAACTCATGTTAGGCTGGACCTAAACCTCAGATGCAACTGGAATCAGAGAATAACAAAAAAGTGTAAGTTAACATGATGTTGCTACTATGAACATCACGATAGTGCCTTTTAATGCATGTATACATCTCACGAGTGCCAATTTTAATCTTGGCATTTTTCAAAATGTATGCTATTATTTCATGAAACTAAATAAGCTTTTATAAGACAATGTTTTTTTCTTTTTAAAACTGCCTTAGAAGTTAACAAAGGGGTGTTAACTGAATGGTTGAAGTAATTTGTGCATTTATTGACATAAACAATTTAAAATCAGGGTCGTTTGGTTGTTTTGTTTTCTTTTGTTTTCCTAACGTATTCTTACAACTCATGTTTTTAATGTGCATTGCAGACTGTCCCATGTTCAAATTACATGACAAGGGCTATGTGAGTTCATCTGGAGCAACCTTTGTATGACTTGTATATAATTTATACACTGTACATATTGTACTTAATGTATATATTAAACTTAACTGGGATAAAACACCCGTGTCTGTTGTTTTGTTACGTTTTTGTCTTTATTCCAGCTTTATTCCGGTTGGACATAATGTTTTAATCAGTTGTACACTTTAAAATATACATATTCCTGGTACTGTAATATGTTATGGGGGTTGAGGGAGAATACAATCTTTACCAGCTGCAATATTACCATGCCAGAGGGCTGTGGCTAGGCCTATAAATACAAACATTACATTTACATAATTGTTGAGACTGAATATAGCCATGTCTGGGCAGAGGGCTACACCACATTTTAAGAGAGGTGAACCCTGTCTCCTTGGAAAAATAATTGAAAATGTGGGATATTTATGGTTGGGAAGGTTCAACTTTGAATTTCTTTAAGTACTTTAAAGGTAAGAATTCAAACTTAAAACCTTACAGGCAATGTACACTTTAAAAGTAGTTCACTTTTCAGTAAAAGTTGACACTTTTCAGTAAAAGTTGACAGTCATATCAAGAGTTCAAGGGTATTTGGCACCAATCTTTATGTAAATGGCAGTTTTGCATTAAATATTCTTGAAACAAGAACAAACGACAAAGTCTTCCAGACGCTTAAAACCCAGGAAAACAAAAACACGCATCCATCTCTTAATAAGGGACATCCAGTGTGTGCATTCAGGTCACAAGGCAGCAATCCCATCCAATAAGCCACTCAAGTCTTTCTGAGAATAATGTGTCTAATGGTGTGGAAAACAGAGCTCCAGACTTAGTATTGTATTATAATATGCTTAGACCTTTCTGTTTTGTTTTTGGGGCCCTGTGCAGTGGCATGGAAATATTACACCTTTCACTTTTATAAGAAGTATTATTCACTGTGTGGTCTATTTTGAGGAAAAGAGGAACTAAAACTGTCTCAATGGATGGCTTACTTTGTGAAGTAAGAAAAACATTTTCATATCACTTTCAGGTTGTCTCAAATCACTTTTCCGAGTTGCTCTATAGTTGACATATCAGCAAAAATAAATATATTTTTTTTAAAAAAGGTTACATCCCTAGATCTGACACAATTCACCTGGGAAGCATTTTAACCTAAACTGGAAACTCTCCATTCACACATTTAGGATTATGTTAATCGTCTGGCTTCCATCCAGAAAACTCCTCAGATTTCATGCTGAAAGATAAAATCAAGAGTCTTTTACATTCTTGGAAGCTATTCATTTATGTCTAGAGATTGTTCTTTAGGAGCAAAACCACTTTAAAAATACAGTATATAAATTACGTCCACTGACGAAATCTTAAATCTTTTTCATTCTCTTCAAAGGAGTCCAATCACAAAGGCCTCCAAGCAACGGGCTAGCCTTGAGGCTTTCTATGCCCCTTTGAATTTGAGATCATAATGGAAGTTTGGGAAGTGCGTACTATAAGATGGGATATTTCAGTTTGATAGTCTATAAAGCAACAGTGTAGCTGCTTTAGTACATAATTAAGCATTCGTGTCAGAAAAGGAGTATTTTTAATTTCTTGTGCAATTCTTCTGGCACACGTTCCTTTGGAAAGCATTGGAATGTCATGGGAAGAGTTTGCCACCTGCTGGACTTCCATAGGAATCATCCTAACTAAGTTTCTGTTGTCCATGCTACAAGACGTTCAGGGTTGGGGAAGCAACTTAAAACTGTAGCTTCCCATGGTAAAAGGTACTCATAACTTATAGTTAAATAAACAGTCAGGATACACTTTAAACATTTTTAAAGGAATATTCCAGGGTCAATACAAGTTATCCTTAATCCTCAAACAGCATCTGTAGCATTATACTTACTTCCACAAAAAATATTTTCGACTTGTCTGTCCTTTTCTTTAAAAAAAGCAAGAATCAAAGTTACAGTGAAGCACGTACAATGGAAGTGCTGTGGCCAGTATTTAAATGTTAAAATACACACTTTTTAAGCACAAGACATAAACAACATACATGTAAACATGATTTTAATATAATGAAATCACTTACAAACCTTTTCTGTGAGAAGTTATAGCCAATTATACAACCTAAAACCCTAAAATGACGATTTAAACAACTTCACAGCTCAAATAGTACAGATGGGTACTTGAGATGTGGCCTGGTGAGACAAGCCGTGGGGCGTGGCCTGGCGAGACAGGGTGTGGAGCATGGGAACAGGGCAGAGCCAATGGAAAGTTGGGGCCCTGAGAGGCTCGAGGAGCCGATAAGGATGAGTACCAAGGCGGAGCCACAGGGATGGAGGTCCCCAGTGGAACCTCAGTGGTCATGCACATGGGCAGAGACTTGGAAACAACCTCCGTGGTCGTGGAGGTCACACAATCGAGCACTCAGGCTTTCAAAGTATGCTATTTTGACTATGGCCACAATCACTTCAATTGTAAGTGTCTTACTGTAATCTCGACATGATACGAATGTGTTCGAATCATGTGCACTATGACTGCTTTGTGATACGCTATTAGTGCAGTCATCGGCAGGTGCATGCACCGGCGATCCGCACAAGAAGAGAATGTATCTCTCTGCCTGTCGAGAAAATCTGGGCTGCACATGATCAGTCCGCACAGACTGACCTGAAGGCGAAATTTGTTTCAAGCAAACTGTGACCATTCCGATCAGTAACGTGGACAACCAAATTATACTTTGGCCTTAAGTCTATACCAAACAGCTTCATTTTCATTTCTGTCCAATATAAAAAAGATGGAACCACATGGTTTTTTTACATGTTGAGTGCAAAACTTCATAAAAACTATTTGAATAATTCCAAATAGGTCCCTGTATTGAGAGGTGATAAAACTACAGTATATGGTCAGCCCTCCAAAGTCCCATCTGAACATAGGAAAACAAAGATCGAAAGAGGATAATCCCCATGGCTAATGCAAAACCATGTTTGTGCGACAACATAATGGAAAGCGGCCATCTGGCTTAGATTTCCCAGTATACCTCAACTGACGTCCTGGTGGAGCACACAAGAGTGTCCGTCAGAGCACCGCAACATCCCTGGGGCAGCATTACATGGTGAAGAGTCCTTGTTTCCCGGCGCAGACCCAGCTGATTAAATACACACAGTCCGGCTCAAGTCACTCACGTCTGGAGCTCTTCATGGGCAGATCAGACCCAGATTAGTCAACATGCTGATTTAAATCAATGCTCATTCCAAATAATTTTCCACGCAAGAGCGGGTCAACTATTCACAGCCAGCTGTCAAAATGCTCATGACCACGAAGGGTCCCCTCGTACCCAAGTGAGCACATACAGAGGATCTCGTTACCAGTACTAATGACCCCTTCCAGACCTCCTGATATACATGTGTGTCGCATTTAAGAAATTCAATAAGGTATTTAAGATATTCTTGCCCTGGTAAAATAGAATATAACATTACTGGCACCTGGATTGTCTCACTTGACTTGAAGTATGCACCGATTTCCAGAAATGACTTGTATATATACAGTATACGTGTACGGTAAGGACAGGTGTGGTGTCTTTTATGTCCATTATATAAACAGTTGCCTGAAGACAATCATTCACCAGAGTTTTAGAATTCTCATTAGAAATGTAAAGCATTCCCACTGTCTTGAAATTGCATATACTGTATATATATAGTTACATGTTTATTATTTACATGCATAATTAGTACTATTTAAGTTAAAATGGTACTGTTTCTTTAAGAACAGCGGCAGTTCAGCAGAGCATCCAAAATAATTATTTTGGCTGAGTGCATATTAACGAGTGGAGTCGCACAGCTTCCTAACCGTGCGTTCACACCAGAAGCGGCGAGAGCGTAAAAATTTGCTCTGGCTGCCCTGCCTTCAATGCTCAAGGACGTAGTTGAAATAGGCGGCAACTTTGTTCAGAATGCTTTGTTTTGTGAACTATATTTAAAGGGGCCGCAATTTAAACATCCAGACATGTCGACCATTTACTTTTCGCCGACCTATCACAAGTAGCGTATATCCTCATGAACTCTTTAAAATGTGAAAATAAGAAATTGATCGATGGCAGAAAGTAATTAAAATTATAGTTGTTTGTTATAAAAAATAAAATACATTTGTAATAATAACTGTGGTCTTGGTTGTTTTATATCCCTGTAAGCAAACAGGGACAGATCATATATTACTGGGAAACCCGCCACGGCAATAATTAGTTTCTCCTCCATTTTATCTTTGGAACTAATGTTTGGTGGGAACCAAAGTTTACACTGTTGAGTTCTCTAGACTTCGCTAGAGCGGAGCACTTCTATATTCCAATAGGTTGCCGCTGAACCACGTCACAGCTCATTACCATAATGTTGCCTGCACTTGAACTTTCATCTGACGCCCACACCGCCCAAGACTCGCCGCGCCGCTTCTCGCCGCCGAGAGATGCTGGCTGTAATTGAAAATTAATGACTTCTGGTCGATTTGACGCTCTCGCTGCCTCTGATGTGAACGCTCGGTAACTGCATCCATGCTATGTGCATGTTGTTTTTGGTCACCAACTGACTGTAAGGAAAGGATATTAAAAGAGACATTATGTTATGACGAATGGATTACATGGATCTCGTCTTTGGATACACAGAATGCATCAAACCAAACTTTTACACTCAACACACAGTGAAAGGATCTCAGTACTTAACTTCTTTGCCAATATATCGACTCAATCACTGGTGAGTGAAATTGAAACATTTACCAGCCAGTGGTTAATCATACCTTTTCAGTCGCATTTTGCCAAATTTGGTCGCATATGTGAGTGATTTCCTTGCATTATAAAGGGCAGGATATATGATCGATCTTGAGATTCAAGAATCAAGATCATTTCAAGAAGTGAATGGGGCCAATCCATAAACATTTAAAATACTCACTATTACAAAAGGGTAACCACAATATGTATGTAAACATGATTTTAGTGTAATAAAAACCCTAAAATGACCATGAAAACAGCATTTTAAAGGGTTAGTTCAACCATAAATAACAATATCTCAGCTCTTTTGGTCCATACAATGCAAATGAATGGTAACCAGCACTTTAAATCTTCAAAAATCACATACGTCAGCATAAAAGTAATCCATAAGACTCCTGTGGGTAAATCCATATCTTCAGAAGCAATATAATAGGTAAAAGATCAATATTTGAGTCCTTTTTACCATAAATCTCCACTTTTACTTTAGAATTCTTCTTCTGTTTTTTGGCGCGTCTTTGTGCATATTGCCACCGAATGGTCAGTCTGGCCAAAGGTGGACATTTAAAGAAAAAAAGGACTTAAATACTTAGCTGTTTTCTCACCCGCACCTATCATAGCACTTCTGAAGACATGGATTTACCCACTGGAGTCTTATGGATTACTTTTATGCTGACGTATGTGATTTTTGGAGCTATACATGGCTGGTCACCATTCACTTATATTGTATGGACCTGCAGAGCTGAAATATTCTTCTAAAAATCTTTGTTTGTGTTCTGCAGAAGAAAGAAAGGAATACACATCTGGGATGACATGCGGGTGAGTAAATTATCCTTTTGGGGTGAACTATCCCTTTAAAAAACTTTAGAGCTCAAATAATACACAAGTTCTAGTAGAAGAATTAATGTTAGTGCTTTTATTAAATTATAAGTTTAACATTTCTCCCATTAAACCCTCCAAAAATGTGTCCCATTCACTTCCATTGTAAGTGCCTCAATAATTGTTTGTGGTAGTCAACATTATGCCACAAATGCTGTTGAATGAGCTTAACTTGTATTAAACCCGGATTATTTCTTTAATTTTAAACAGTATATTAATTGTGATATAATTTAAAACCTAACAAATATCATTTTGTGAAATGTTTTGCTTGAAAAGTGTGCTTGTGGTTTCTTTCTTTAAAATAAGTGCCAAATGGTTTCATATTTTGATATTTAATGCAATTTTTTTCAAATAGTGTTCAAATACTTTTTAGGGCCACTGTATTAGATGCTACACAAGTTAAATGAATATAAGGGTGATGTAAAACTATATCTGAAATGTTATCTTTTCTTTATTCTGTGAAATATTACTCTTAAACATTCTGTGAAATATTAATATTAAAGGGACAACATACTGAGCAAGAGCATTTCCAAAGGAATTTCAAGCATCACTCGTCACTATCAATGCAGTCTGAAACCCTTAAAATGTGCAGCTACTCATGTTTCATCAGACAAATATAACACATAAAATACATGGTTTATGTATATTTTTTATGCATTTCTTAATCAGGTTAATATCTTATCTACATAGGAGAGTGTTAAAAGCAGGCCAAAAAGTAACGCATTCAGCTCGAGTTTTGTGGTGCATACGTCCTAAATTATGACAGCAACTAAAAAAAGAATCACTTTCATTGTTTTTTTTTAAATAAAAACAAAATACATGGATAACAAAACAGGATATTAAAACTTGAAATGAATTTACAGGTATTACAACAAATACAATATACAAACTATTGCACAATGGAGGTATACAGGGCAAAAACAGCATAAAAGTAGCTACGACAAAATGTTTGAGAGATGGATCCAAACGGTTTGTTTTTCAGTTCCAACAGTTCTATTCATTTTTGGAACGGCAACAAAGGCAGAAAAGCCAGCCCCAATGGCCTTCATCCTTATCTGGGACCCTCATGTTGTCCCATAACCATATCTCTTTCTTCACCCTTTCGATTCCAGTCCGTAAGACGTAGTTACAGCTTGTTACGATGCTCAAATGACACATATGATTTAAGATTAGTGTACTGGAATCAAATTCACGTGAAAAAAACACGGCACTAGAGTCTCAGTGTGAGCTGGGCCCAATAGACATACACTTTACATACTTTAAATAAGATAAAGTAACACTGTTTAGTGTGACACTAACATGACGGAGTGTCAAGCAGCTATTTGAGGTCAAAACAGCACAAGCTGATTGGACGTAAAAAAGAAAAAGTGGAACAAACCAAAAACATGACAGAAAATGTTGACATCGCTGAAAATTAGCAGTGTACATGGATATGTCACAGTTGTTCTTATTAATATAACACAATATTTCTGTCCAAATTGTTGGACACTAGACATCAATCATTACACAGGCTATAATGAACCTTTTTGCCTTTACAGGAATAATTGACACACATCACATAACACACTCAGAAGTCATTTAAAATACTCAAAGTAAAAAGAAACAGCTGTTCAAATGAGGTTGGAGTGAATGGGATCATTTAAAAAAGTGTTAATAAGTGTTAATAGTACCAGTTAGAGAGCGTCTACCATTTGAGAACAGCAGATGGGTTTCAAAACCTGATAATATTACAATAATTAAACCACAATCGTACCACAAAAAGTCGATAAAAACAAGAATTGAATTCAATACTGACTAAAGGTTTTGGATATGCCAATAGCAAACCCCAAAACGACAATAGCTGGGTTTCCATCCAAATGTTTCACATTATTAAGCGCATTTCTTAAAAATGAAACTGAAGAAAATCCGAATCATTGGACGTTTTCATCCACTATATCATGCGCGTTATTCTGAGGGATTCAGCCTTGTCATGATGGAGCAGCTGAATGACCAACTTGCTTTGAGTAGAGTTTTATTAGTGGTATTGGAACAAATGTACATCGTTTTATTAAATACTGCCAGGAGATGCTGCAGAATGAGCATAATATTCATATGGTGAGGGCTGAAATAGCAGCTATGTCCATACGCCACCATACCTGGGAGCACCTGTGCTCAAAACTGTTCTGGAGGATAGTGAGGACCCACTTTAACATCCAACTGTGAGTTAAAAGAATTGTGTGGCAAGGTCGGACCTTTCATGCACAAATGGTCAAAATACATTATCATTTTACGAATAGACCGTTTTCATCACCTCTGCCTAGTCATCAAATTTTAAGTGAATTTTAAAAGTTTATGCGCATATCAAGCCTTTCCATTCAGGTTTATCTTAAGCACAAAATTTAAATTGGCATAAAAATAGTTGAAAAGAAACCCAGCAAGAGACAGCTGTTTGGAATGCCACAGAAAGCTCCGAAGATGGGACTGACCGTCATTGACCATCATTCAAGTTTCGAGAATTCCTCACCCCTTGTGTGTTTGGATTTTTTATATTTTGCTAATTTGATTGCGCTTTCAGCTAACAATAAAAGTGCATTATTTCAACTCGGTTTAACATATTTCATCATATTTAAATCTAGCACACAACTTTCTCTCCAGTTTACAGATTCTGTCTGGGCCTACTTACAAGTTAATGTTTTGCAAAAACGATATTAGAACCTTCCACAAAAACAGAATTGTGCTTTTAGGCCCATGGATTGATTCATCAACAATTGCTTATCGGCATAAAGACATAATCCAAACAACAAAAGAGATGATCTAAATAGCAATGAATCTTAAGAGCAAACAAAAATACTGATCATAACTCATCCCTAATCTAGGCATTAGTTGTTGTTGTTTATGCAACATTGAGCACTTTTACACAATTCTTACACTAATTATGCTTAATAAACCAACATGTAAATGCCTTAAAGGTTTACATGTTATCGGGGTAAGGTCCTAAACACTTTAAGCAAAAACAGCACAGGTAGATATTTGCCCATTACCCCAATTTCATGTTGCATGTAAACACATTTACTTATGTTCTTACAGGCTTATCCTATATGCGCTTACATTACATGTTAAAAGCAGAGAATAATCTGATGATTTCAAATCTCCTATAAATCCCAGATTCGTATGTTGCCGCTTTTATAAATTATTTTTGATAATTGTTAGAGTATTGCAGTGCAGTTAAACGTGGTCATTGTGGACTCAACCTTCTTGATCTTGCTAGATATTTTATAACACTGGGGATAATAATAATAATAAAAAAATTCAAAATCAGTGCAGTTTGTCCAAGTTACTTTATGTGGATCATTCTCCTCTAACTCACTCTGAATCATGCTTTAAAGCAAACCTATTCATTTTGTTCCAGTCTAAATCAAATGGCTCTCTCAAACAACACCGACAGATAACAGAGGATCCCTCATTCAGCTTCACGTCACCTCAAGTGTCTCTTACAGATGTTTAGTCTGCCAGGCGCTCCTATAATTCCAGTTTGTACCATACTGACTACAGCTAGAGCCAGTAACTTATCATTTAGCCCAAAGTCTTTATCCCAATCGACTTACAGTATGCTTTCTAGAATTTAATTCAATCGCAACTGAAGAAACCTGGAATTAAGTGCCTTGCACAAGGGCTCAGAGACAATGGGGACTGCAGCCTTGGTAATGCAGGGTTGAGCCTATTTAAAACTCACCCAGAACTTTATTCTGGTTTTCTAATCCCTTTTAGTCCACCAATTAGAGTGAGTGAGTGAGTGAGTGAGTGAGTGAGTGAGTGAGTGAGTGAGTGAGTGAGTGAGTGAGTGAGTGAGTGAGTGAGTGAGTGAGTGAGTGAGTGGGAGACGCAGTGGAGACAATGACCTGCGGAGACCAATAACGGTCTTCAATGTCCATGGCTCTATTGATGCACATTCACACACACATACACAATCTAAAACACTTTAAATAAAATATTTACTCCATCTGAGAGGTTAATGCAGTGCATGTAGAGTAAATTAGCTGACTCACAAAACAAAGGCTGCCCATCCTATTATATTAAAAAATACTATGCAGCACCCTGCCCACTTGCATTTATTTTATCTTGGTCCATCACACACATACACACGATTGCTGCGTCCGAAAGCAGGAAGGCATGAAAACATGTCCGAATCCAATATTTGCATAACATGCTGTCTATGGAGATGCCTTTGTCAAGTAAATTTTTAAAGGCAGCATAGATGCATCCTTTGCTACCTTCGATATCCCAAAATCATGTGTGTGCACTTCTGCAATTGGTTGAAAGAATAAAAATGTAAATTAGTTTAGAAATGTCCAGTTTTTCCTTTTTTCAACTTTCGACACCATTTCTACCTAGAAATAAGTATATTACTTGGTTATGTCTAAAGTTAACTTGCATTTGTTTTAGTTCGTTAGACATGACATTATGGCGCCTTGAAAGGTTGTCTGAAACTATTTTCCTTACGATGTACCTTTATAAACAAAGCACTGCCTGTGAAGTCCCTTAGGGGCTGTTCAGACAAAAGGTGTTCTTGCACTAAAACAAGCAAGTCGGTGTCTCTTGAGATTCAAAAGTTGAACTTGACATGAATACTAAAAAACATGACGCTCCTGTGCGAGACGCTGGAAAAACAGTGCAACATGGCGCAACGGTCAAAGAGGTCCTACTAGCGCATACGGATGCAAAAAGATCGGTGTGAGGGGCCCATTAGCTTTCGAACGCAGACACACACACACATTGCTGTAGTGTACGGAGGGGTGGATCTGAAGGGTATTGGTGGAAGGGGTCAGGCGTTGGACATCTCGGCCTTGCTAAGAGCAATAGCCAGCTCTAGGTCTTCCTGCTCTTGTTGCCGGAGTCTCTTCAGCCGCTCCCGTTCCGCTCTCTCACTTTCCCGTTTTGCCCACTCCATCTGCTGGGCTTCATTCCCAAACTGAGCCGGAAAAACAGGAACAGGCCATGTTAAGACCCATCGATCCCAGATTGCATAGTGGTGTGCATTACATGGTACTGTATTTGTGGTAAGAGTGGATTGTTTTTGCAAACAAAGATGTACTATGTAAAAATGATGCACACTATTTAATGCTTTCAATATAGTTAAAAAAACGTTACTGTAAATGTCCAAAGTTATCATAAATGACGCAGATAGAATATATTGGTGTATATATATATATATATATATATATATATATATATATACACAGCTACACAAATATAACAGTTTCTAATAAAAACAGAGCTGTCACATTTCAGTGCTGCAGACATTGTGCCTCTAGTGGCACCGAACGGAAATGCAATCTGTTTAAACTGACCGAGCAGGACATAACATTGGCTCAAACAATGGGGTGAGTCTGGGGTTGGACTAAAGTGGGCAGAGTGTCTGAAACTTCATAGAAAACAGTCATTATTTTTGCAATTCTTTTTGGTGGGACCAGTGCCGCTGAAATAACACTTTATACACACCGAAAATCCACTTTTTTATATATTTTTGTAAGTGAAGTAAATTGAAAAAGTAATCTAAGTATATCTGATTAAGACAGACTCAAGATTAATATAACTACATGTCTGCCAAGTCTTTCGCAATGGTTCCATCATTAAATCATTTGCATGAAATGTACAGTTTGAAAATGCCCATGTAGAAATGACAAAATTAAGCATGCATGGATGATTTTCAAAGTATTCTTAGTCAATATATTCTGTGACCTTATTTTGATTTTGTATCAACAGCACTACAGAAATATTTTCTATCAGAAATAAGAACTTGAGTCACATTTTCAGGCAGATCTTACCTTAATTCGCTCAGTTCCTGAAAGAGAGGAATGGATTACAAAAAACACAAAAGAGGTTTACACCTAACCACCACACAACCATCCACCGAACTACAAACGAACACACATGTACACATATGCTGATTGGACACCAACAGACCACTACCACTGATGAGTCATGAGGGACTTTTTTAATTAGTCATTAATATTGAATGATGTCATGGACAGGAAATGTGAAAACATGCATTAATCTCATGCAGAAAGATAAGGACAGAAGAAAAAGACAATACAAAGCTTATTCATTGTTAGCTATAAATTGTAATCTATAGGCTCCTAATATATGCAATGTAACATGCACACCAACTTGACAGCAGGTGAATGAGAGCATTGCTAAACCACCATGGAGGATTGGAAAAGTTGATGTTCACAAAACATTTGTTTTTCTATTGTTTCTGTTGGATAATCTTTGAATTTGCACATTTTAATCTTAAGCGTTCTTCAATTGTTACCCAGCAAAACTGTACTACATATTATTTGGAAATTGTAATAGATATTCTAAGTTGTTCCATTTTTTGGCCACAATCTTAATATTTGGTTTTTGAACTACCACCCCTGGAGTTCGCACGTTTGAATTCCAGGGCGTGCTGAGTGACTCCAGCCAGGTCTCCTAAGCAACCAAACTGGCCTGGTTGCTAGGGAGGGTAGAGTCTCATGGGGTAACCTCCTTGTGGACGCTATAATGTGGTTCGCTCTAGGTGGGGCACGTGGTGAGTTGTGCGTGGATGCCGCAGAGAATAGCGTGAAGCCTTCACACGTGCTATGTCTCCATGGTAACAAGCTCAACAAGCCACGTGATAAGATGCACGGGTTGATAGTCTCAGACGCGTAGGCAACTAAGATTCCTCCTCTGCCACCCAGATTGAGGCGAGTTACTATGCCACCACAAGAACTTGGAGTGCATTGGGAATTGGGCATTCCAAAAAATCAAATAAATAAATAAATTATTGGTTTTCAAAGATACCACCTATGAGGCCACGACACCTTTGGTCAAACGTAAAAAATGGAATACAATAGAAACAATGCAATAATTAAAATTAAAATCTTCCAGGATGTTTTCGGTCATGTGATCAATCAAAGATGGTTTAGCATGTCCATTGCACCCAAGTTGCGACAGCGATACTATGGACAGAAGGCAGGGCAGAGGAAGATGATGCTACATCAAACACCATGGTTCTAAGACCAAATGGATTTGCAGTAAGGCAGCACTGGAGCGAACATTGAACCCATGCCGAGAAAATGACTCATCCTGAGAGCTGAGTAGTGATACTGACACTTCCCACGTCAATCGATCCGCCATTATCAACCTCAATCTGGTGCATTTGAAAACAATGAAATTGTCTTTGTAAAACAACTAAATCTGCCATGCAATCTTGTTTCGTACGGATAAACATGAGGCTTTGAGGGTTTAAGTGGGCAGAAAATACATGGGTTCAAATAAAGTTGAGATGAATTATGCTTGTTCCACTAACTGCTCATGGAAGTGTGACCATGTGGCAGATGTGTCAAAACACGCTACCCACACTTCTTGAAATGAACAGATGTATGATAAGAGAATGGTGATATCCATCTGTAGGTTGCGAAAGAGTATATTCAAAAGGGCTGAGTTGTTTGACATTGTTGACAGCCATAGCTGTAAGAAAGAAAAAAAAAAAAACTTTCGGGACACTCACCAAATTTTGGTTTCTCTTAGGATCCAATAAGCTATTATCTATTTTGAATGATCATGAGATGAAAATTATTGTTATATTACAAAAACTGATGCTATGTACATTCAAAAAAACTTGCGAGATGCTCCCGAAATTGAGGTTTTCCTTAGGAGCCAATCAGAAGATCTATGCTGAAGGATCATGATGCGAAAATACTGATTATATTATAAACACTGACCCTTTGTTCGTTCAAACAAACAGACTTGTGAGACATTCCCGAAATGTACGGTTTTCATAGGATCAAATCAGACAATCTCTGCTGAAGGTTCATGAGTCGAAAATAATGACTATACTATAAACGCTTCACTGAACAATCAAACAAACAAATTAACTGTAAGGACGCTCCTGAAATTTAGTTTTTTCTTAGGAGACAATCAGAAGATCAATCCTGAAAGATCATGTGGCGAAAAAACTAATCATACTCTAAACACTAATGCTTTTTTCTAATGAACAAACAAACAAATGAACATACTTGCGGGGCACTATCCCAAAATGTAGGTTTCTCTTAGAAGCCAATCAGAAGACATATGCTGAAGGATCATGATGTGAAATTGCTGATTATATATAAACGCTGACACTTTGTTCAAACGAACCAACACATTTTTAATAAGCTCCCAAATTTTTGGTTCTTCTTAGGAGCCAATCAGATGACCTATGATGAAGGATCATAAGGCGAAAATACTGAACATATTATAAACACACACACTTTGTTTGAACAAACAAAAACTTTTAAGATGCTCCCAAAACGTTGGTTTTACAGACTGCTTTTAAATAATCATTGCAACCTGAATATTTTTCCTCAAAAAAAGAGACACATTTGCATAAAGGTTTACAAAAACCCCTCACAAGTCACAGAAGAAAAGCGAGAAGCAACATTAGCTTAGCTGAGAGAACTTGGAGTCACCAAGTGCGACTGCTCCTCTTCCCACAAGCTCATGCAAGAGCTGAGCAATACTAAAGATGACATCATACCCAAGTGTGCCACAAACAATTGTACTTGAGTCACTGAGAGATAGAGGTGATGTCTGGCTGGTTGATTAGGGTTTATTATCCTGAATCTCTGTGCATTGGTGAGAGTTAATCACAGATAGAGATGGACAGCAGGCATGGAGGCACATGGCAACAGACTGAGCGAAACAGAATGGTGTGTTTTGCTCTAGAGAACCTCACTAGTGATCACCAGATAGCATTTTTTGGGTTTGTTTGTTGGTTTTATTTCGTTTTTTGGAAAGAAACAAGTGGATCAGACAAGAGAAGAGTATCACTATGCTCAACTTACAGAGCTGAAGTCTGCAAAACCCAATGAAGAGTCTTTAGAGGCTTTACTTGAGGCAGGTGGAGCAAACAGGTCTTTGCCACTAAACGGGTCTCCCACCCCTTTTTTACTCTGAAAAGGGTCGACGGGGTCAGCGCTGAATGGTTGGAATGGATCGCTTGTCTTGGTTGAATCCACAGATCCGGGCACGTTTACTGGAGTGCTTTTACCTGGAAGTGTTTGGAAATAAAAGTTTTCATTGGCCAAAGGAAGGACATTGCAGTTTTCAAACCACAATAATTGATGAGCGATACAACATTTTGCCAGTCTCTTGGTTTCATTTCTGTAGTCTAACGTTAAGTAGCCTCGCCCAAAGTGAAATTGGTCTAAAATCCCTCAAATAAATGTTTATAAAACATCAAATATGTTCTGATTGGCTGCGACTGTGTCACAGACGTTTCGCGTTCAGTTTGTACAGAAGAATAACTTGTCGGTGGAAACTTGTCACACCGTACATGGTTAGGAAACATGTTTAAGTACTGTAGAGTAGAGTGAAACTTTATTTACTTATTAATAATAATTGAAATCAAAGTAAGTACTTCCCAAAATGCTAATCTAAAATTGCAAGATACCACGAAATTTACTAAATAGTCATTTAGCACAAAAATCACCTAATCCTGAATTTAAAAAATGAAAATATGTGTTAAACAAAAATACTTTGTTAAGATAACTTGAACAAATCTAATGTTGCGAAGCTAAAGTTAAAGCTCACAGTTTCATTATTCCATCCAAATTAAAATGTACTAAGTAAAATTTAAATGTAGAGAATGTTTATGGCGAAGTATGTAATACTTTACAATGCTATTATTGTTCATGCTTAAAATGCAGTACACTCAATTTTATACAATATGTAACAGAGGGTCCCCACTCTGTCTCTCTATCCACTAAGGTGTCCTTGGTCTGAAAAAGTTTAAAGATAGATTTAGCAGATTTCTTCTTCTTTTTTTTTTTTTACCAAAGCAATCACTCTATTAAGCAAAATGGTCAAAGTTCATTTAACAACTCATTTGTGGGGTTTGAACTTGCAACCTTTCGATTACCAACCCAGATCTTTAACCACTTAGCCACACTGCCCTTGCCATGTGTATAATGAACAAGAGGAAACCAGCATTTCAACGAAATCACACCAAAAAAACCCCACTTAAAAAACAAGTTAAATGATTGTTTATTAGTGTGGATGTCATTTGTTTTTATCCCTTTGCAAGCTCAACCAAAAAACCCACTGGTGGTTCCAGATTGTGTGATGCGGTAACTGTCTCTCTAAATGCAAAATAACACCGACATCTCTTTGTCTTTCTCACACACACCCAACAAGAGCACTAAGTATGGTTCAAAAGCTGTCATTTGTTTTATAGGAAAAGAAATCCTTGCACAAGCAATCTGCTAATTATAGAAATTTGCGCAACTTGAAAACATGATCGCGCATACACATAACTGGTGAGAATCTTCAGATAGAAAAATGCTTATGCATACTTCTTTTTTCCCAAGCACAAATAGCAGAGACTGGCATTTTGACTCTTTACTCATGAGAACTTTGAAATGGTTGCTGGTTCCTCTAAAGGTGTTAACCACATTTTCAATAGGGCTGATATTTATACCAGACCAGCAAATGGAAGTAAACAGAATACTATACCGTAATAAAGAACTCCACCCTGCTGAAGGAAACAGGTCACAAAAAAGCTGTGCCCTTCAATAAAACACAGCATAAAAAAATAAAAATACGTTGTCTACTGAATCTATGAGATAACAATTGTTTTGTTCAGTTTTGTTAGTTTTTTATACTGGTGATCTCACTTTATACTGATGATTTCACTATATACTGGTAATCTCACTTTATACTGGTGATCTCACTATATACTGGTAATCTCACTTTATACTGGTGATATCACTTTATACTGGTGATCTCACTATATACTGGTGATCTCACTTTATACTGGTGATCTCACTTTATACTGGTGATTTCACTATATAATGGTGATCTCACTTAATACTGGTGATCTCACTATATACTGGTAATCTCACTTTATACTGGTGATCTCACTATATACTGGTGATTTCACTTTATACTGGTGATCTCACTCTATACTGATGATTTCACTTTATACTGGTGATCTCACTATATACTGGTGATCTCACTATATACTGGTAATCTCACTTTATACTGGTGATCTCACTATATACTGGTGATTTCACTTTATACTGGTGATCTCACTCTATACTGATGATTTCACTTTATACTGGTGATCTCACTATATACTGGTGATCTCACTATATACTGGTAATCTCACTTTATACTGATGATTTCACTTTATACTGGTGATCTCACTCTATACTGATGATTTCACTTTATACTGGTGATCTCACTATATACTGGTGATCTCACTATATACTGGTGATCTCATTTCATACTGGTGATCTCACTATATACTGGTGATCTCACTCTATACTGGTGATCTCACTATATACTGGTGATCTCACTATATACTGGTGATCTCATTTCATACTGGTGATCTCACTATATACTGGTGATCTCATTTCATACTGGTGATCTCACTATATACTGGTGATCTCACTCTATACTGGTGATCTCACTATATACTGGTGATCTCACTATATACTGGTGATCTCATTTCATACTGGTGATCTCACTATATACTGGTGATCTCACTATATACTGGTAATCTCACTTTATACTGGTGATCTCACTATATACTGGTAATCTCACTTTATACTGGTGATCTCACTTTATACTGGTGATCACACAAAACTGTTTAAAAAAGTTTATTCTTATTCAATTGTATTATTTTGATCTATTTTGCTTAATTATTTTTAATGCTAAAACAAATCTATGAGCTAACAGAGGTATTTATGTTTGGCTTCATTAGTTTTTTTATTTTGTGATCTTAAAAAACCTTAACATAATTTGCAAAATTGTATTACTTTTCTATTGCATTATTTAAATTTATGTTAATATGTGATTTTCTTTGTTAAAACAAAGAAGTGAGCTAATACAATTTTGTTTGCTCTTTATTCTGGTCATTTCACATAAAATCTTTCCATTTTGCAAAAGTATGTTCCATTTTTAACCAGTGTACTTAACTCTTTCTTTTAATTTTTAATTCAAAATGTTTATGTTACTATTGTTATTACGCACATGACTACCTGAAAGCTAATATCTTGTGACAATTACATAATTTAATGCCACTTATTATTCAAGCAGCAGGGTTCAACAAATTCAAAAATGTCTTTTGGAAGAGCAATAAGCAAAAGGTAAAACATGAAATTGTTGTGGCAGCTAGGCTTCAGTACCCAATAGAGTGTGTAAACACACACATATACAGGAAGCAGGGTGGGGTGTGTAGATCAGTGCACGATGCTGGCAGTGCAGGCTAACCGCAGATCAACAAAGCATGTTCGCTATACAACCCTAAACACACCAAAAAAACTCCCAATTTAACCTTCATAACCCAACTTTAAACCTCTGCTACACCAGGAAAGCACTCCCTTGTTTTCTAGGATGGAAAAAATTGCAAAATAAGTGAGCTGCACAGATTCACTTTTTCCTCTAACTCATAACTGCAGGTTTTTTTTCGTTTTAAGTCACAAAGTTCTCTTCATTCAGGATTAGAGATTGTGCATGATGGAGTGATTTACAGTGGACAAAGGTTAAACAATTTGGCTAGTTATCCTTGAGAAAATCTGGCTTTATTAAGCAATATTGGACTTTTTTTGGGGTTAGAAACAAAATTATTTTTTTACGGTTTTACATTATTTCCTGTTGACACCCAGTATGTATGAGATATCATTGTGGTTAATCAAAATTCGGTTTCACCAGTAGTTTCATGTTCTCACAAGCTCTGTCAGTTTACTAGAAGTTTTTTACCTGAACTTGTAAGCTGAGGTCAATAACTTTCCGCAATAAAGTTGTTATGCTTTCACCACTGTTAAACAACTAATAACAGCTTATAGTTACAAAGGTTATATATTTTCTGCAGTACTTTGAAGATATTTCTTCTTAAAAATCAGTGAAAAGAACAAAGAAAAAGTGAAGTTTCAGTATTTGTTTATTGTGTGACATTAACTTTAAAGTCGAATTTAACACTTTATTTGGTTATAAATGTATAAAAAGCTTTCGAAAAGGGTAATTGTTAGCTTGTGGCCGTTAAGATGGTAGACGACAGTGAAATACTTACCACTAGATGGTTTCGGCCGAGGTGGTATGCTTTTCTTGGGCGGTAGAGCTGGCATGTCTTGTTTTCGGCTGAAGGGGTCATCTACAAAGCCCTGAATTTAACCACAAAAAAATGAGCGAGACATCAATCAAAACCACATCTTACAAATGTCACGTTGCAGATGTGTGAGAAATGTACACACTGCTTAAGAAACAAATGAGACCGATGAAAATGTGTTGGCTACCTTTGACATTTGGCTGAAGTCGGCAAATCCGCTGTTGCTGCCAAACGAACTGCTTCCGAAAAGGTCCAATGTACCGAAGAAATCTGTAATCGGTACACAAAACAATCAGGCTTGTGTCGTCTCTGAAAAAAATGAATAACTGTAGACAAACAAATAATATAACCTGGATATATTATGCAAATATACTTATAAACCAAACCGCATGTTATGGTGTTAAACATCCGTTAAACATTAGGGTAGATATTTGTACAGTTTTGACTTATTATGGGATATACAGTATCTTATGGAACTATATTTGAAAGAAGATTTTTTAAGATTGGCCTAGCAGTCAGCTCTGAAACATTGAGCCATGGAGCAAATTCCTTTCCCTCCTCATTTCTTTTTTCATTCCATTTTTGCCACTTTTTGTTGGCAGTCATAGTTGAGAGAGGACAGAAAACCAAGGGTTGAGAGAAAGAAGATAATTTACTCTAGTCTAATACATAGACCTAGACTGGAACAATTAGCAGTTATTACCATCTATTTCTCCATCTCAAGAATGTAATCCAAAAATGTGAGACTTTGCACCAAGCTGTTTTGTTTTCTTTCTTCCTTTCAACCCTCAGGTTAGAAAAAAAAATGTGTTGAGCATTTCCTGGCATCGCCTCAGTGTCAAACAATGCAGCAACCAGACTGCTGAAGGCCCCACGAGTGAGCAGACGTCTTGCGTGGGAACTCTTTCGACAGCTTCTTCACACTCAGAATGCTCTGACTGGTCTTCGAGAAAAGAAAAAGTGTCGCCACTGGGCATGAGGTGTGAAAGTGTCATCTAGCTTGAGTTGAGTAACTCACCCTAAGCAAGTCACTCAAGGCAAGAGAGAAACAAGGCATTTTAGGACTTTAAAGCTGATGCCAGATCAGTTTCACAGGTTCTTTTTAGAATGTTGCACTGAATATACGAGATAGATCTTGGATCAGCATCTGCAAAGAAAGGGAGTGGTAGGGGTGATATGATTCAGCAAAAAGCGAGAGGCGTGCAAATGGTACCTTGGCCTTTCGGTTTGGGGCTGGTGGAGCTGAAAGGGTCATTGCTTGAGAAGTGATGACTCTACAAGACAGAAGACAGGAGATGGTTGAGAATGACATAAGCCCATTAGTTTCTGAAATTTTAGTTTTTTGGCTTTCACTCTACCTTTGAGGGAAGAGTGGCACTTTTACTAAATGGATCGGTGTTGCTGAAGGGGTCTGGCTTTGAGGGCTTCTTGAAGAAATCTTCAGAAGAGGTCATAAATGGGTCGGTCTCCTTGAAAGGGTCTCCACCGAAAGGATCTGAGAGAGTTTGGAGCATAACGTAAACGTGTGAACTTAAAAACAAATGGGCTGACAGTGTCAAATTAGGGCTTGTCGATACAGTATATTGAATACTCAGGATAAAATCACTATGATTTTTCTGCCACTATAAAATTAAGCAATATTGAGAATATTTAGAAGATTTATTCACTTTTGATTTGGCCACTACATTTCCTAAAGAGGACATCATTAGTGTAATTTAACTATCCTTAAGGGCTGCACAATTCATTCTAACACTGGAATCGCAATATGAGCATATGCATTAAACCACAAAGACTGCGCTTTAATCAAATCAACACATAGTTTGTGTGCTTTAAAGTGAATGTGTTCTGTGTGCATGCACTGGGCTCATAATACACCTTTTTCAAAGTGGTTCACATGCATTGTGAACAAATGTTTCACACATTTGCGTGATACTAAACATTTGTAACTGCTACAATTTATTATACAAATCTAAGACAGTGAAGTAAATATGACAGACAGATAAAACAAAACAATACTTAAATTAATAATAGTTATTCAGTATTATATAATAATAATAAACTTGACTGGGTCCCACAACAATAATTTAGTATTATAATAATATTCAACAGGGTTCCAAAAAATAAGCGAGTAAAGTTGTAGTTCCACTCGAAGTTGTGTCAATGTAGTGACATTAGGAGTCATTCCAATTCACCTCTAAAGAAGCATTTGCTGTTGGATATATGGCACATTCCAGTGGCTTTCTATACATTTGCACACTTAGTGCAGAGCAAACACCCCTGGGCGTTCGACAGTGCTAAAAGTGTGTATTTCTCCTCTAAAGAGTATATTTCCTCTATTAGAGCAAACATATTGATGTGAAAGTCATTTTAAAGATGCATCTTTTTAAAGAAGTAGTGTGTAGTTCCTGGGTGCGGTTGTTACCTCTCCGCCTCTGATGGCCACAATCGCTGCCTTACGTGTCTGGGCCGTAATCAGTTGAGGAAGCATTCTCACTGTGAGAACATGACCATGGCAACATTGCGGTCACGGCTTTCCTTCTTCCAGGGGAAAGCCACTTCAGCTGTCCCCTCCACTTGTCTTTCTACCTACGGGTATGAAGCGGCCCCGGTTGACACTGAAGGCGATTCGGGGGCTTCTATGGGTTCGGATCTGCCGGGTAATTGGACCGCTCATTCCCAGGTTCGCTCATTTGCTCCCATCCAGTTCCGGGATGAGACAGGCAGCTCGCCTCAGTGCCAGCCGGAGCTCGTGGGTTGGATGAGATGTCAATCGCTGCATCGTAGAGCGCTTTGGTGATGTCAGATGTTGAGGACTCGACCAGGCTGGCACATTCGGGTGTGCCGGCCTAGTCTGAGGCCGACACGAAGTTGACCACCATGCTTGCCCTGGCTGCCGTGAGTGTCGGGCTGGAGTGGAACCATCCACCCGACCCTGAGCACTCGTGGCTTGAAGACTGGTTCTTGGGGTCGGCACACCACTCACGGCCAAGCCCCCCTCCAGACCCCCTTCTTCCCGGAGGTGCATGATTAGCTGACGAGGTTGTGAAAGGCACCTTTCACTGCCCAAACGCAATCCTTCAGCTCGTCTGCTCTCACTACCCTTGACGACGGAGCGGCCGAAGTTTATGCCGTGATACCCCAGGTGGATAAGGCGATCGCAGCACACCAGTGCCTGCTGAGCGCCACCACCTGGAGGAGTCGCCCGGCACTCCCTTCCCGAGCCTGTAGAACAACATCATCTCTGGCGACCAAAGCCTAAAGCACTGCCGGTCAGGCCGCCACTGCCCTGCACTCCATGGCCCTCTTACAGGTCCATCAGGCCAAGGCACTAAAAGAGCTGCATGGGAGACTCGAGGAAGGAGATGACTGCCGGAACTCTGGAGCTGAGAATCTTTTGTTTCCCTTTCCTTTATGTTCGCCGCACCCCGAGCAGTTTTCCCTCTCCCCCGTTACCTCGGACAACAGAGCGCCCGCAGTCAGGGCCTCATGTTTGCGTTCGAAGGTCGGGCGTATCAGTACAAGGTCCTCCCCTCACGTCTTCACGAAGGTCGCAGAGGCAGCCCTTGCCCCGTTAAGGGAAGTGGGCAGTCGCATACTCAATTACCTTGACGACTGGCTAATTATAGCACACTCTCGAGAGTTACTGTGTGCACACAGAGAACTAGTACTCATGCACCTCAGCCATTTAGGGCTTTGGGTCAACTGGGAAAAGAGCAAGTTCTCCCCGGTTCAGAGCATCTCTTTTCTCGGCATGGAGTTAGACTCAGTCTCAATGTTAGCAGGCCTCACAAGCAAGTGCGCGCAGTCTGTGCTGAATTGCCTGAACTTATCCAGGCGGAGAACGGTGGTCCCACTGAAATATTTTCAGAGGCTCCTCTGATATGTGACCGCTACAGCATTGGCTCCAGACTCAAGCCTCGAGATATGCATGGCATCACGCTGGACAGACCTTGCGTTTCTGCGGGCAGGAGTCTCCCTACAGCAAGTGTCCAGGCGTATCGTGGTTAAGACAGACCCCTCCAAGTCAGGCTGGGGCACCATGTGCTCCCCTTCAAAGGCTGGACCTGTCGCTGGGCCCCTTCCATGTAGAGCCCATATGAGGTATTTGCCACATGTTAACCCCCCCTTCGGGGCAGGGTGTTGTCTCTGTGGGTTCTTTTCCCCCTGAAAGAATAGGAAAGGAAAAGAACACCTTCCCCACGAATTGAATGAGCATTAAAAGGCCCCAGCCAAATCTAATACTCTGTGGAGAGAAAAAACTTAGAGAGAAAAGGCCGCGGCTGGCGCAGCCTGCACCCATACTAGATACGTCCCTAATGTCACTACATCAACACAACGTCTCGTTACCTCCATCAGGGAACGGAGGTTACGACTGTAACGAGATGTTTTTTTGCACACCCTATACATTCAAGAAAAAATAAATATTTTAGTAAAAGTATATGAAGGTAATTAAAAGGATTTCTATTGGTATGCGTTGCTATATATTGGTGCATATAAATTAAAATTATTAAATATCATTCTTCCATGTGTTCATTGTCCATGTGTTTGATGGTTCCTCTGATCGCTTTTATGCCATTTCAGTGTAAATACATAATTATCGGGATACATCTTGAATATTGTCAAAAGGTTGCAAAATATTTAGATATAATATTTGTAGCCATTTCATCAAGCCCTGTTAAAAGCATTCAAACAATAACCCAGAGAGACGAGGGACATGCATTTAAATATCCTAATTCATATGATATCATCATCATATCAGGTATCTATATTTAGCATACATTTTAAACATAGTATGACAGTTGGGGAACTGAAAGCTTCATATAATACTAAGAGGGAACTGTGCCAAGGTAACTGAACATGATGTTCAATACCATGCAGTTGCAATCTTTGTAGCATAATTGTGGTTCCATTATTGAAAGATCAAAATAAATGTACTAAATATGGGCCATTTATGACTTTAACACTTTCCCATGGTGCAACTGTTATGTGCATCAATAGATGAACTGGATACCTGCAACTGTGTTGGTCTGCTTTGAGAAAGGGTCATTCTGGAAAGGGTCACCTAAAGCAGAGTGGAAAGACAGATGAAGATTAGTTTAGTAGCCATTAGCAAGGCCTCAATCTTGATCCAAAAAGTGCTTTATTTAAGCAGACATGTACAAAGAGAGAGAGAAGAGAAGATAAAAAGCAACACCTTTGAATGGATCTGTTTTAAATGGGTCCTCAGACTGGAAGGGGTCTGTGTGTATCTCCTGAGGTGCGCTGTTGAACACTGTGGACTTCACCTTAAAAGGATCCTCCTGTAATGGGTTAAAATAATAAGGGTTAATATAATTAACCCTAAATATTTATTTTTGCACTTATCTGAGGCCTGTTTCACTGATTTGTTTTATAAAGATAAAGATCACCGCAAGAGATTAATTCCTGCCCAGAGCTTTTTGTTGTGTCTGAGTCTATAATTATACAGTGTACTCTTCAAAAGCAAGAGTTTTTACATTCTGGAGCACATTGTAGTAATCTTCACATTCATTCCATAGTTTAGCCTGACAACAGTTTAACCTGTCAGACTTGCCAAACTTAAAAACAAGCATTTAACCCAAATATCTAAGAAACAGGCCACCACTACGCCACAGGTATTTCAACTAAAATAAAGCTGCAAAGCAGTAACTCTTGGGAGAAGAAACATCTGTAATAAGAACCTTACAATTTTAACAATTTTGTGCCTAAGATTTTTAGTCAGAAATTCAGCTGTTCCAAATAATAGCCACAACATAAGACGCTCTGTTAAAAGTGCTGGGTTTCAAAATTGTACCTTTGCATGTGAGGCGTAATTCTGAAAGAAAAGCAAGCAAAGTTTTTCTTCAGAAACCAGAGAATGTCAACAAGAATTCAATCGTAGTTTCTTCTCAACTCTTAATAATTTGCAGTCACATATGAGTAAGGTTTATGCCTATCCTTACATTCTCTGATTATTGAGCTTAAATAAGAAAAACAAATTCGAAATACCATAGTGTGTAAGTATGAGTCTGTAATATGATCATAAGGAAACTCTATATGTTCGGTCAGGCCTATTTTATTAAGTATCATGAGGAAATATAATCTGTAATATAGTATTAAAGTTCCAATTTGGGCCGATTATGTCCCTTGATCACATAGATTTTTGCTGTTAAAGCTGGAGGTTTTCCCCAAAAATATAACATAAAAAAATTTCAACAACTATCAGCATAGATTTTTGCTGATAACCAATAGCTAAAATCTAATTGTAAAATTCAGTGGTTTATTCTTAGTGGAGGCGGCTGAGAATTTTTACCAACTTGTTAGCAGGACTTTTAAAACTTTTAAAAATATCATAATGGGTGACTGTGGCTCAGGTGGTAGAGCGGGTTGTCCACTAATCCCAGGGTTGGTGGTTCAATTCCTGGCCCACACAATTCCACATGCCAACGTGTCCTTGGGCAAGACACTGAACCTCAGAGCCTTGCATGGCAGCTCTGCCGTCATTGGTGTGTGAATGGGTGAATGAGGTGCAGTCTAATGCACTTTGAATACTGCAAAGGTTAAAAAGGCGCTATATAAGTGCAGACCATTTACCATAATAATGCATAATAACAAAAGTATTTTACATTCAAGCAGATCGTATTAAAATATGTATAATGTATTCGAATACATTTGAATGCATACAGTTTACAAAAATATTATGTAGAATGCACACTATAGGGCAGTATACCTACTAAATCCATTTCCTCATATATTCAGAGAAAAGTCAACTATGACAAGGTACTATTTGTCTTTTAGTTAGAACAGGTCTTTGCATATACCTTTTGTACTTTTATTACATTTTTGTATCTACATTTTTAAACATACATTATTTATTCTTTCCATTTATCTTTAAAGTACTCTGCTACTATTTACATTAAAGGTGCCCTATGAATCACATTTTAAATTACTGTAAGGCTCTTAGCTGGCTGAAACCAATTATCATTAACTACACAATGCGTTGCAGTTTTAACCAAAGGGTGCCTTAACATTTCTTCTGACTCTCTAATTAGCTTAAGTATTGTTATTAGTTTACAGAAAGTATAAAATGCTTAACTAAATAAGAACCCAGTCTCACCATAGCCCTGAAGCCACCATTTTCTTTCTCTGCGTAGCCTTCACTCATATCGGCCAGGTTGGTCATGCTGCCCCCGTGGGTTCCGTTCAGAGTGCTGCTGTACTGCTCGATATTCTTACTGATCTCATGTTGACTGTCCTGGATCTGGGAGAGTTTGCTCCGAGCCTGTAATGCAAACATACAGGTTAGTTTATACACACATACACACACAAGTCAGTTTACCAGGTAACTGCTTTGATAAGCACCAAATGTCTTTTTTCCCACAGTTCACCAGAAGAATCATTTATAGCATCTGATTTCTAGAACCATATGAGCAACCATTTCAAAGCGTTTGAATCAGAGAACAAAAATAATTGTGTTTGTCTCCCTCTGGTGAACAAATGTGGAACTACACTTTTGGTACATACATAAATAAAGTTGATTGAAAGCAAAACCTGGTTGATTTCATCTTGTGTGGCTTTGAGGGACTTTATGATGGTTTCCAGCTGAAACCTGCCCGCCTGTAGACTCTGTTCTAACTGAGCCTCTTCCTGTTGCAGGCGGTTCAGGTCCGCTTTTGCTCTGCCCAACTCCTCTTCCTGACACTGCAGGTCTGACTCCTGAGAGTGGATCTGGTTCTGAAGGGAGGTGATCTGACAAAAATACAGTGGATCAGTGTTGTTTAGAAATTATTAATATTGCAACCTGAGGTTGCGCTACAAATAATCGTTATCATAGTAAAATTAACGTCACTGTCTATTTTTATTGATTTTAGTCTTTAGTTACTTTTGGGTAATTTGCATTCAAATGTGCAAAAATAATATTGTATCATATCGAATTGTAAATATTTATTTTTCTTGTTTTATTATCTGTTGAAATGACGAACAGCATTTGGAATTATCTGTCATGTAAAATTTCCATAACTTTCTATTTTTATCCGTCATTAATTACTTTTTCATTAAAATGTTTAAAAAATTACCTCTGAATACAATGGAGTTTAAAGTGAACAGTTGTTTGATAACAAAAAAATTAAGTTAATGCAAAAATGTTTACTAACTAAACAAATTACAGTCATTACAATATCAACAAAACTTAACTGTAATAATTAGATGTATATAAACTCAGCAAAAAAAGAAACATCCTCACTTTCAACTGCTTTTATTTTCAGCAAACTTAACATGTGTAAATATTTGTATGAACATAAAAAGATTCAACAACTAAGACATAAACTGAACAAGTTTCACAGACATGTGACTAACAGAAATGGAATAATGTGTCCCAGAACAAAGGGGGGTCAAAATCAAAAGTAACAGTCAGTATCTGGTGTGGCCACCAGCTGCATTAAGTACTGCAGTGCATCTCCTCATGGACTGCACCAGATTTGCCAGTTCTTGCTTTGAAATGTTACCCCACTCTTACACCAAGGCACTTGCAAGTTCCCAGACATTTCTGGGGGGAATGGCCCTAGCCTTCATCCTCCGATTCAACAGGTCCCAGACGTGCTCAATGGGATTGAGATCTGGGCTCTTCTCTGGCCATGGCAGAACACTGACATTCCTGTCCTGCAGGAAATCAAGCACAGAGCAAGCAGTATGGCTGATGGCATTGTCATGCTGGAGGGTCATGTCAGGATGAGCCTGCATGAAGGGTACCACATGAGGGAGAAGGATGTCTTCCCTGTAACGCACAGTGTTGAGATTGCCTGCAATGACAAGCTCAGTCCGATGTTGCTGTGACACACCGCCCCAGACCATGATGGACCCTCGACCTCCAAATCGGTCCTGCTCCAGAGTACAGGCCTCGGTGTAACGCTCATTCCTTCAACGATAAATGTGAGTCTGACCATCAACCCTGGTGAGACAAACCCGTGACTCGTCAGTGAAGAGCACTTTTTGCCAGTCCTGTCTGGTCCAGCGAAGGTGGGTTTGTGCCCATAGGCATCGCTGTTGCCGATGAGGTCTGATAATGACCTGCCTTACAACAGACCTACAAGCCCTCAGTCCAGCCTCTCTCAACCTATTGTGGACAGTCTGAGCACTGATGGAGAGATTGTGCGTTCCTGGTGTAACTCGGGCAGTTGTTGTTGCCATCCTGTACCTGTCCCGCAGGTGTGATATTCAGATGCACCGATCCTGTACAGTTACACGTTACGATGTTACACATGGTTTGCCACTGCGAGGACAATCAGCTGTCCTTCCTGTCCCCCTGTAGCGCTGTCTTCGGCGTCTCACAGTACGGACATTGCAATTTATTGCCCTGGCCACATCTGCAATCCTCATGCCTCCATGCAGCATGCCTAAGGCACATTCACGCAGATGAGCAGGGAGCCTGGGCATCTTTCTTTTGGTGTTTTTCAGAGTCAGTAGAAAGGTCTCTTTAGTGTGCTAAGTTTTTATAACTGTGACCTTAAATGCCTACCGTCTGTAAGCTGTTAGTGTCTTAACGACCGTTCCACAGGTGCATGTTCATTAATTCTTTATGGTTCATTGAACAAGCATGGAAAACATTGTTTAAACCCTTTATAATAAAGAGTTTTAAAGTTATTTGGATTTTTACAAAATTACCTGCTTAATGAATACAACTAAATGTAAGGTAAATGTGAACAAACATTTAGCTTAATTGCACAAAAACCTATGTGTGCAAAAAAAAAAAAAATTCTGACTTCTCTCTCACCATTTGCGACTCTTCTTGGCATTTCTGTCTGACGTCGTTGAGCATGTCTTCTAGTTTTGCCTTCTGCTGATCCATCTCCTCCAGCCGGTCCTGAGCATCCTGCTTCTGTTCCTCAAGCTCCTGGAGGCTGCACGTCTCTCGGTCCAGATCGTTCTGCATCTCCTATCAATCAGACCATGTAAACCCTGTCAATCATGATGTCGCCCTTCCTGTAAGTACTGCTTTAACACAGCATTGCCATTTTTACCTGAACCTCTGTGGTTTTGTTTCTAATGGTCTCTTCTGTTTCTCTGATGTCTTGTTCCAATGTGTATTTCTCTCTGTTAAAAAAATAAAGACATAAAACACAAAACTTTATTAACCACTGGAAACCATACACAGAAAAAACCCTTATACCTGCCTCTTTCACTTACAAATACCGGCATACACAAAACAAGAATGGTGACAGCCAAGAGAAGGTTTTACCTGAGAGTTTCCCAGTGTGTAAAAGCAAGTGTGCTGAGGCCGCATGAAGAATAAGCAAGCGAAAACAAGAGAATTCGTAAATAATACACACATTAAACTGACACTATGAGGCAGGACAGGAGGTGAGATGAGGATTTGTAAGTAAGGGGAAACTCATCCACCACCAAGAGCTTTCTGGTACCTTTCCTCTTCTTTTGAAGTGTGTATTTTAGACTCAGAGCCATTTCGGGGGTGAGTCGTCTATAGGGGAAATTGTTCAGAAAAAGGAAAGATTTACTGGGGTTGTTGGGGCTGGCCAGTAAGAAAAATGGAGGACAATGGAGATAGATGGGAGGAGGCGAAATTCAAACAACTTGCACACCCCCTCAAAAATACTTAAAAGTCATAAAAAAGGCTTGTGTAAAAAAAGTGAAATTACACGATCAGCTTATTTTCCTATCGAAAGACAGGAAAAAAGGATGTCGAGTCCTGCAGATGGATTGATGATGAAATAAACAGCCTTTCCCACTTTTTCCATCTTTAAAAACTCAGGGTTAACATCTAAACTCTGGATTAAAGCCACTTTTAACCCTGGGTTAACTTATTTTTAAACTCTGAGTTAAGGCAACTTTAACCCTGGGTTAACTTCTATTAAAACTCGGAGTTAAGGCCACTTTTAACCCAGGGTTAACGTTTTACTAAACTCTCGGTTAAGGCCACTTTATACCTTGGGTTAATGTATTATAAAACTTTGGGTTAAGGGTAAAGACCTAGGTTAACATTTTATTAAACCCTCAGTACAGGCCACTTTTAACCCTGGAAACGTCATTTAAAACTCTGGATTAAGGACACTTTTAACTATGGGTTAACGTCTTCTTAAATTCAGAAGTAAGGGCACTTTAAACCCTGGGTTAATGTATTATAAAACTTTGGGTTAAGGGTAAAGACCTAGGTTAACATTTTATTAAACCCTCAGTACAGGCCACTTTTAAGCCTTGGTTAAAGTCTTTAAAAACTCGAGGTTAAGGCCACTTTTAACCCTGGGTTAACATCTTAAAACTCTGGAATAAGGTCACTTTAAATCCCGGGTTAACATCTTAAAACTCTAGATTAAGGCCACATTTAACCCAGGGTTAACATCTTTTAAAACTCTGTAATAAGGCCACTGTTAAAGCAGGGTTAACATTTTTTACATATCTGGGTTAAGGCCACTTTTAACCCTGGGTTAGCGTCTTTTTAAATTCAGAAGTAAGGATACTTTAAACCTTGGGTTAACGGCTTTTAAAACTCCAGGGTAAGGCCACTTTTAACCCTGGGTTAACAATGTATTAAATGCTAGGTTAAGGCAAATGTTCACATTTTTTGGGGGGGTTCTGTAGTGTCAACAGAGCATGTTACATGTTGACATTTCCACATGTGAACAAGCAGTTGTTAAAAAAGTTTGCATGCTCATTGCTCAAATACCCAAGTTTAGTATTCCCAAGCTTAAGGACACTTTTCAAAATAAAAAAAATACACAATCAAATTTTATCTCAGTTTAATATATGTCTTATAATTTGTGTCAATCTGTTGCTTTTGTAAAGGTTCAAATACATCACAAGCCACTCCCAGTGTACAAAACTACCTCTGCAGCTGAGCGATTTCCTGACTGATGTCGTCCAGTTCTTTAATCCCGGTGAACTCGCCAGAACCCACAGAGCTGGAGCTGTCCTGTATGAGGGAGGGCCATTAAATAAAATCAGCTCTGCAGTTGTCTAATCATAGAAGCATAGCACCACAAAAAAGAGGGGTAGAGAACATCAAGGAACACCACACAGGAGCAGAGAGTGCAGAGACGTGCTTGTCTTCCACCTCTAAGATCAATATACCGGGAAGTCAAGGCACAGCACCATTCACAGCACTTGATCTGTCACAAATGCTTTTTAAACGAAATGTTTTTGCTAACAGGCCACCAAAAGCATTTGTTTTGGTTCATTTGCTCTGTTTTACAAACTTTACCTACCCATAACTTGAACATTATTGCCTGATATTAGCCAGTGATAAAGGCATAAACATCAGCAGCATTGAAATATGGATAAAGAGGAAAACAAGAATGTTTGGTGAGGCATTTGTCATTAAGATGCATTTAGGGTTTGAAATAGCCTTTTTCTGATGGTCAACACAAATTAAGTCAAATTTAAGTAGCTCCCTTGCTGTATTGTAAATGACAGAGCTACAATTTAATCTGATAAATGTTTAGGATTTGATTAAAATTCTATCAATAAAGATTGTTGGTATAAAAAATGATTGGTATAAAGACTCTGACATCCATTTAGAAAAATCATATACAAATAATTGTAAAACCTAAGTATGTGAATAGTACAATTTACAATATACTATATATATATACTGGAACAAAGAGAGACAGAGAAAATTTGTAAAAGATTAGTATACCCGGCGCATTTCTGTCAGTGCAGCCATTTCAGATCCCACTGGTGTCATGTACCCTGATAGACTCTGAAAAGAGATCAAATATGATATTATATTAATATAAATATATATAAATATGACTGGTCAGTACATCTAATATTCACAATACATTTCTGATGATTTCACTGGTTATATGACATTAAGTAACATTGTTAAAATTGCATTGTGACGAGGAGGAGGGTGTGGCCGGAGACACCGGTTTGGGAGAGAGATTTATGTTGGGTTTCTGATAAAATTTTACGTTGACTGTTCAGCTGGTTCCCACATCCTCCTTGCCCGTCTTTATACTGTTACAGTGGTGCCGAAACCCGGGAGGAGGTGGAAGGATGCACCGTCAAGGAGTCCTCACCGCTGATTGGGGATTGCAATGCTGACGGAGTGCTCAATCTGGTGGCGCTGGAGCTCTGCACCAACTGGCAACCAAAAGGGATGGCTGATGGGCCCAGTGCCATGCCCGGCGTTGCGGACTGAATCAGTACAGCGAGCTGAGGGCCTGTCGATTGCTTGTCAGGGGCCGGCGAGCCCGTCTCGCTCTCTCCTCTCTGCTTTCTCCTCTAGCTTTCTATTCTCCCCATCTCCTCTCCCTCGTCCTGTTCACACTCCCAGGCACGTACAGGTCAGACCATCCTGGCGTGTCAACGCTCCCTCCCTAGAAATGAGGGGTTATGTCTCAGGCCGGAGAATTTCCCGACCTGAGTTTCGCGATGGGGGTATGTGGCGAGCAGGGGCGGTGCCGAGTGGCATCTGGGAAGAGCGAGGCCTGGAAGATAAGTATTGAATGAGGTCCACCTGTCTCGCATCAGTTATTTCACCAGTATTTAAGGAGAGGAGACAGTGGGAGTCAGTGAAACAATTAAGGAAAGGAGGAAGCTGGGGCCGGCTTGACAAAACACCTAGACATTTATTGTTGCACTTTTCAGTTGAACACAATAACACACAGCATTATGCTTTTCAGCTTCACTACACATAAACTCTGTTGGCTTTTCAGCTCAACATTACACACAATCAGCTTCATGCAACTCTCCCTCTCGCCTGCTAATGTCTGCTCTACTTAAATACTCCTGCTGCACCTGACTGGAACGCAAGACTGGTGTGGCACACAGGCGGACCTCTTTCACCACTTATCTTTCCGGACGCTCGGCCCCTGCTCGCCACAGCAATGTTTTTAATGCACTTTTTATTTTGCCATTATGTTTTACGCATGTCATTAGACAAGTTTCGCAACAAGGCAAACCTGACTTACACTTCAGTAGTAAAAACAGTGTTGGAGTTGGTAACATTTTATTTTATTAATTTCTGTGAATCTACTATTTGTTTGTATCATTATGGAGGAAAGAAAAAAATTATATTATACAATGATTTACTTCTAATAAGTGGGAATCGATAGAAATTTTACAATTCCAGTTTCTATTCCTCAAAACAATTCTGATTCCTTAATGGTTCCATTAACAATTCTTACATACAAAGAAGAAATATTTGGAAATAACTGCAATTTTAAATGCATTTACTGTCCTCAGCTGTCTGTTGCCGATTAGATCATTTCTGAGTGACTCATGGCTTTTTAAGGTCTTGATGTTTACATCTTTTCAAATATATTTTAGAGGCCTAAATATAATCCAATAATTGATCTACTGTACTTTAACAATATATTATATTACATTACATGCATAATGGTCACAACAACATGGAAAACTTTACAGCCATGTGTATTTCTTACATTCTTAACGCAATGATTTTGGTGCCAATCAAATGTACATTATCCATTGTGTTTATGGTGCTGTTTGAAGGCAGAAGACGACACTATTTGCTCCTTGATTGTTCTAACTTTATGAGCTCTGCTTTGCTCCACTTGGACATTATCCTCATAAACTCTGTGTAATCCGTAATAATAACGTTTAGATTTAGGAGAGATGTTTTGAATAAATAGATGAATAAGAAAATGTATGGTTTGGAGGCCTGATTTTGAGATTTGACGCTGATTACCACACCAGGAGTCGCGAGTTTGAATCCAGGGTGTGCTGCATGACTCCATCCAGGTCTCCTAAGCAACCAAATTGGCTCGGTTGCAAGGGAGGGTAGAGTCATATGGGGTAACCTCCTTGTGGTCGCAATTAAGGTTTCTCGCTCTCAATGGGGCGTGTGGACCTACTAAGTAGTGGAAATTGGGCATTCCAAATTGTGAGAAAGAGGGATAATGTGTATATATATATATATATTGTTTGTCTATATTTTCCGTGCGATCGCAGGTATTTCTTGTCTAAATACTTAAACAGTTCTGTATCTGTACCTGTCATTTGCTTCAGGCTAGAGATGGGCAAGAGTACTCAAGTACTCGGACGTTGCAGCAATGATCGATCATGAAAACAATGATTGATGGTTATCATGCATGATGTGACTTTTCACTTAATTCAGGGCTCCAGACAAAAATTGGCCATTGGCTCCTAAACGGAAACATTAAGGAGCCAAATGGATGTTTTTAGTTGCCAAATCACAGACTCAGTAAACATGCTGGTTTGACTCACTGGTCCCGGAGTGCCCCGTTCAGACGGCGGTATCATGTCTGGAGTCAGAGCTTGTGGAGGGTCCAAACCTTTGCTCACTTTCTGTTGAATGAAATGCATGGCTAAGGAAAACTGCTCCCGTGTGAGTTTGCCAATTTGCCTGGTGTCCGCCAAAGCCCTGAACAAGACAACAGAGTAAGTGATGACTGCCGTAATCACAACAGGAATTGTGACTGAAAATGGGGAATTTTGAGAGGTTGTGAATGAAAGTATGTTTTAATGGTACCAAATATGTGCCAGGAAATTCTGATGAAGCCCAGACTGCATGAAAATGTCTTTAACTTCATGGCCATTGACGAATCCGTCAAGGTCAGTGTCAGTTTTGAGGAAGATGTCGTCATAGCGGCCTCTGTCTATGACTGGTACCACCCAGTTTACCGAATACTGATGACAGAGTACAAAAAAAAAGTCTTCAGGCAATCTTTCTTTCCTCATTGTTCTATTTTCACAAACGTATCAAAGACATTCTTTCAAACACTGACTAAACTTTGTGAGGAATTTTTAAAAATGGTCCTAAAACTTTAACAACTTATTTTAACACAAGGTTCAGCAAACTGGTGCTTTAGCAGGGCTGTATACCTGTGAGGATTTGAGGGTGTGTTTTGGGGACAAACTCCCAGCACTGTTCAAGGAATTCATGCTGCCGTGAGAAGGTGTGGAGCGCAGACTGTCTTTTGGTGGCGGTGGGCTTCCTGGCAACGCTGGCCCCATGCTGGACAAAGAGCCTGAGGTCTTCTTCCTTTTGGATGGAGGGATGAGAGAGGAGGGCAAGATGGAGGGTACTGGCTCCTTCTCCAGGGCGCGGTACACTAGGTGCATAGCCTGGATGCAAGAAAGTGAATTTAGACATTTAATACATTCAGAAAGGCATTCTACTATTCTACTCATACTATTTTTGAAGTATGCAGTATGTATAATGTGAGGAGTACACCCAGATGACTTGCTTGCTACATTTGCCAAAATGTGCATTATACAACCGAAATGTGATGTGTGGAATACGGTATCCATCAATGCAATCTGATTAAGGTTTATAACTACAAGGTTAATAACTCATTAATTGGCCAATAGTTTTTTACAAACTGTGAACTATAGAGATACATCGATAATTGGTTTGACTGATATTTTTAACCGATATTTACACTTTTCCACTAAAACTGTTATCGGTTCTTTAATATTGGGTTTACTGATAAAATAGGACAAAAAAGCACCTTTCACAACACACATCGTTTCAAAGCAGCTTTACAGAAGATCAGCATTAACAGATGATAAAACTGTAATGTCTATAATGTCGATGAATCATCATTGTGTAATTAGATAAAACACAATTGTTAATAGTGTTTAAAAATAATAATTGTATTAATAACCCCAGTGAGCAAGCTGAAAGTGACTGTGGCAAGGAACACGAAACTCCGTAAGATGATGGTCATTTTCACAAAATACAAAACAGAGGTTGATTCCAGCTGTTCAGCGATTTCTTTCTTCTCAAGTTACATAATTTCAATGCAAATAAATATTTCATGTCCATGTATGTATTTATTTGGTTAGTAGCCATGTAATAAGCAGGATAATGTACAGTCATCCAGTTGTCATCACACATTAAACCGCTTCAGGGTGATACAAGAGTTCTCCGCTTCATGTCCTGATCACCCTGTTTATTGTGCGCTAACAACCAGCTAATAACTAAAGAAACATTTTTTTTGTAGACTGTGCACACAGTATTAGTTTTGTTAAGCAGTAAACCAGAGGTTAATGATAAATTATTAAAATTAAAGTTGTTAATGTGCCCAAAAATGTGAAATCAGTTATGCATATTGGTTATCTGACACTTAAACACTAAAATATTCGTGGTGTCATATCGGTCATAAAAAAATATCTGTCGATCTCTAGTGTACTATTCTGTAAACTACTGTCATTGATTTCAGTCAAAAACAAATCGTTTAAAACAACTATCGGTGCAGATTAATTGGCAAAACTCATAAACTGGCAAAGCCAATAAATCGTTCTAATCTTCTAGAACCAAACGCAATTTTTAACATCTTCTTCACTTAATATTTAATGGACTGCCAAAGGTTACAAATTGGTATGCAAGATTGATATTAGACACTAATAACAAACGAAACTAATAACTGACTTGATAAATGAAAATGCAACATCCTGAGGTACTGTGACAGTAGTGTACTGTAGCATATCACTGTTTGAAATGTTTAATCATTGCATATTGCATACTATTTCACATAAAATAAATAGAAAGCAGTAGCGTGCAGAATGAAATATGCTAGTATTCTATTAAAAACACGGAATCAGACGGAATCAGACGGAAAGCGTTCTTGCTAAAAAAAACGTGTGACTAAAAAACAGTGCACTCCTTTGTGAGATGCTGCAAAAACAGCTAGATGATGCGCAACAGATGAATGCATCTGTTTAGCACGTTTATATAGAAAAGCGAAGACAGATGCAAAAATGTGTTTGATGTGAAGGGCCCCCAAAGGTTAGGGTCATAGCATAGCATGATGACTGGTTTAACTGTAGAAAGCATTCGTTTTTAGAGCAGTCATTGATTACTTTGTTATTACTGTAATAATAACCACTCACCACTGCAAACTCGTCTTTGTCCAAGTGCCCATCTTTGTCGATGTCACTCAAATCCCAAACCTGATTGAATAGAAGAGTTGTTTATTACTGTGGTTTGGAGTTGTAAGAGTACATTATTATAGAACTAGATAAATATTTTCTAAAAGAGTGAAGTGGGTGTATTATTACCTTTCCAAGGATGTCCACAGGAAGTTTGGAGTTTATTAAGACTGGTTTGACCTTCTCACCAGACAATAATCCATTTACTGGAGCAAGACTTTCAAAAATACCATCAAATTTGCTCTTCTCTTCTGGCTGAAAAATTACATATAAAGTGGTTTTCAAATAAAGATTCAAAAACGACTAATTTGCAGTCATATGCAAAAAATCTAAGAAGCGTAAGAGACAAACATAATTTAACTAAGCCTACACACATTCAAAATAATGTAACATACCCGCACTGCCCAATGGCTTTCATTTGATGTTGTTACAGAACTCAGCGATGGGCTACTGTGGTCCGTCTAGAAGAGAGATTAGAAAATCGATGAGCTCATGCATACATGTCTAGAAACAACTACGAAAATATCGTAGCACTAACTATTCCCATAACCACAATGGCAAAAGTCTCAAAACAGCAGAGGTGAATGGAGACTTACGAATTTTGGAGGGGGAACAGGGAAGTTTAAACTAGCCAGGCTGATGTCGTGCCCACTCTGTGCGCAGGCTACCAGTCGCAGAGCAACATAAAATCCCTAATAAGAAACAACAAGAATCAAATTTGGACATCATGTTGAAAGGCACAGTACTGTGCAAATGTTTTAGGCCAGGGGTGGGAAACGTCAGGCCTCAGCGCCGTATAAGGCCTGCAAGACCATTTCACCCTGACCGCGAGGCCGTTTGAAAAATATTTGAAAAGCAAAAAATGCCATTGATTCAATTAACCTGAAAAAACTATTCTTTCAAATAATGTTTAAATATTATACTTAATTAAATATTTATTTCAAAATATTTCATAATAGACAGACCTTTTAGTGTTTTTGGTGTGTGAGCAAGTAACAGAACGCGTAGATTAATTTCAACCCACAATCAGAAATTGCAATCAATTGTATTGCATTTGTTACGAATAATTTCGTAAATACTCAAATGGCCCTTAAAGGAAAAAAGGATCCCCACCCCTAATTTAGGCACTTGTGAAAAATGTTGCAAAATGAGGTGTCTTCAAAAATAATGTAAAAGATAATTTTCTTTCATCAATTAACATCATACAAAGTTCAGTAAGCTAAATCAATTTGGTGTGACCACCTTTGCCTTTAAAACAGCACCAATTCTCCTAGGGACACCTGGACAGTTTTTTCTTTGTTGTTGGCTGATTGGATGTTCCAAGCTTCTTGGAGAATTCACCACAGTTCTTCTATCTATGTCTCAATTGCTTCTGTCTCTTCATGTAACCTCAGACTGACATGATGTTCAGTGGGGGGCTCTGTGAGGACCATGAAATCTGTTGCAGGGCTCCCTGTTCTTCTATTCTAATCTTTTCTATATGCAAAAGTAATGTTTAGAAGTCTAAAATTAATATTTCCTATTGACACACTAAAGCTGAAGATATAAATAACCATCTTAAGACAAACGTTGTTGTGAAACATCTTATGTGCCTAAGACTTATGCACATTACTGTAGTTTAACGTACAGTTTCTTATGCTGTCTTCAAAGATTATTATGAAGAAAATGTAAGAAGTAATAACTACTTTACCTGTTTATCCAAGAAACCTTTGCCATCTGGATCAGCTAAATCCCAGATCTGAGAAAGGATTGACAATCTTGGATTGAGAATGCCAAAGTTCAATTATGCTTTAATATAAACAAATACACATTTATTCAAATAGCCAACCTTTCCTAAAGTGATGTCTGGTAGGCCTGATTTCTTCAAGAATAAGGCTGCCTCTGTGGGTCCAACCCTCCCTGTGTTTCCTGGATCCACCTTCAAAAAACAAATCAGAAAAGGGTCAGATATTGGTTTGGCGGAAAAATAATGCAATCTGGATAATCTTGTTACAATTCAGTGTTTCCCAACCACTGTGAGGCTGTCAGGTTTGCCAAGGAAAATTATACAATTCCCCAAAATAAATAAATGCATGAAAATAATAATAATTTCAAACTCCTCACCTTCGGAGAAATTTGCCGTTTTGAAACCATAATCGGTCACTTTTGTGATTGTGAAGAGCAATGGTTAATGTGCAAATGTGAGTGATATTTATACGCATTAAGGGTCATCACATGACTCGCGTCAGCGCTGCAGAACACATTGAAGTCTATGACGTGACTTTACACCAAAGTGCTTCCACACACACGTTTCTGCTTCACCAATAATGTCTTTGAGAGTACTAAGCAACAAGAAATATTTAAAAACTGTCCAAATTTGTGAAGAGACATTGAATGTCTCATAATTTCTTTTAATTAAATATTACCTTATCCTTTACAAATATCAGAGACGCCAGTTATTGAACTCATTTAAATTCACCAAGAAAAGGCTTAGACCTAAACATAAACAAGTCTTTTTATTACTTTCTGCTATCAAAGCAACTACAAGCTATTTTCTCTATTCCAAATACATGTTTTCAATGTTTATTGTGCACACCTCCCACTTTTTTACATGGCAAACTCGTAAAATCGCCCTCTGTGTTGCTTTCTGCTACTCTTGTCATGTGGAGAGCAATGCGGTGCTTGATGCTGGGTTTTGCCTGCAGAACCAAATTTAAACTGCCACGAGAAGTCGCCTGTCCGAGGCAAAGACACAAAATCTAATGACAATTACCTCATCATCAGTCTCCCTTGATACGTTTGATTACGCACAGGCGAGCACCGGTCAATGCAGACCAGGAGGAAGATTTTACTTGTTGATTGAGTCCTGTTCAGTTAATTTTTACGCGTTTTGTTCATATTTTAATCGTATTTGGTTTTTTTGTAATATTGCGTTGTTCATATGTCGTGTTTTAGTTGTATCCGCTGTCACTGCGAGGGGAAAAAACATTAATCTGCTTCGTGTCTCTGTTGTTAATCTGTTCTCTTCATAAATAAATAAATGCATAATCTGCTATATGCTCGTCCTGTAAGTTCATGATTAAAAATTAAAATGTGAATAAAAATAAAAGCTATAAAATGACATATCATTCAAATATGAAAATTAAAGTGATGGGTAATAATAGATTATGATGGAATTTTTAGGACCCTGTCGTTCAATATGACGGACGATGAGAAGGTATAATTTTTAAACATTACAAGTAAACACACTATTAAGATGGACAGAAAACATGGACAAGTTCTTGAAAATGAAAACTATTGATGATGGATAGCCTGTGTGGAATAGTGGTGTGCCATAGAAATTTCTAGTTGTAAAAAGTTGCCGTGGCAGAAAAAAGGTCGGGAAACACTGGTATAATTTATGGCAAGGTCTACGTCTACACTAAAAATATATATATTTTTTGTTGGATTTATTTGAAATATATATGTAGCATTTTTGCATCATGCTTTTAAAGTAAATTCAACTTACGGTAATTTTTTCCAAAATGTTAAGATGTACCCAAAATATCAGTTAATTAAATTTTACTTACTTTAAAATGTATGTCCCATGAACAAATTACAGCTAATTACAGTAATTATACACTGGCGGCAAAAGTTTAGAATAATGTGCAGATTTTGCCATTTCAGAAGGAAATTGGTACTTTAATTCACCAAAGTGGCATTCAACTGATCCCAAAGTATAGTCAGGACATTACTGATGTAATAAACAGCACCATCGCTAATAGAAAAAAGTCATTTTTTTATTAAATCTAGACAGGCCCCATTTCCAGCAGCCATCACTCCAACACCTTATCCTTGAATTATCCTAAATTGCTAATTTGGTACAAGAAAATCACTTACCATTATATCAAACACAGTTGAAAGCTATTTGGTTTGTTAAATGAAGCTTAACATTGTCTTTGTGTTTGTTTTTGAGTTGCCACAGTGTGCAATAGACTGGCATGTCTTAAAGTCAATATTAGGCCAAAAATGGCAAAAAAGTAACAGCTTTCCCTAAAAACTCATCAATCAATCATTGTTTTGAGGAATGAAGGCTATACAACGCTTGAAATTGAAAAGATTTCATACAGAGATGTACACTACAGTCTTCAAAGACAAAGGACAACTGGCTCTAACAAGGACAGAAAGAGATGTGGAAGGCCAGATGTACAACTAAACAAGAGGATAAGTACATCAGAGTCTCTAGTTTGAGAAATAGACACCTCACATGTCCTCAGCTGACAGCTTCATTGAATTCTACCCGCTCAACACCAGTTTCATGTGCAACAGTAAAGAGAAGACTGATGTGAGCAGGCCTTATGGGAAGAATTGCAAAGAAAAAGACACTTTTGAAACAGAAAAACAAAAAGAAAAGGTTAGAGTTGGCAAAGAAACACAGACATTAAACAACAGATAATTGGAAAAGTGTGTTATGGATCTTAACCCCATTGAGCTTTTGTAGGATCAGATAGACTGTAAGGTGTGTGAGAAGCACAAGACAGTCACATCAATGGCAAGTGCTACAGGAAGTGTGGGGTGAAAGGTCACCTGAGTATCTGGACAAACTGACAGTTAGAATGTCAAGGATCTGCAAAGCTGTCATTGCTGCACGTGGAGGATTTTTTTGATGAGAACTCTTTGAAGAAGTTTAAGAAGTTAAAATTGTAATAGTAATTTTTAATGTTATTAATGTCCTGACTATATATTTTGACCAGTTAAATGCCACTATGATGAACAAAAGTACACATTTCTTTCCATAAGAGTAAAATCTGTACATTATTCCAAACATTTGGCAGTCAGTGTGGCTAATAAACTAATTAAATCCCCACTTAAGTTCCACTAGACCAAACAAACATTCTTAAATTATTCAAGGGCAAGGGTTCATGGGTGGTGGTGGGGTAGTGGGCTAAAGCACATAACTGTTAATCAGAACTGTTCAGAAGGTTGCTGGTTCGATCCCCACGGCCACCACCACTGTGTCCTTGAGCAAGGCACTTAACTCCTGGTTGCTCCAGGGGGATTGTCCCTGTAATAAGTGCACTGAACGTCACTTTGGATAAAAGCGTCTGCCAAATACATAAATGTAAATGTGTTCCACACAACCTTAGTTCTGTACTTGATTGTTTGAGTTAGTAGTACTTAAAATCTTAATTTTATGGATTTTAAGTTACAGAAGTTCAAGGAACTCACGATTATCCATTTACTTTATGTAACTCTCTAAGTTGATATTTTGTGTTGAACACACTGAAGAAAATTAAGTCAAGCTAAGCATGTAATAAATATGTACATTTCTATGGAAATGCTATTTATTTTTATACGTTATGGTTGTTTAGCATACAAATTGTTCAGTGTAGGATTTTGCATACAGTATTAAAAGATCATTTATTTCGAAAATATCCACTTTGAATCATAAGGTTTGATGACAGATGGGACTACAAACATGATGCACCAAAACAGATCAAATTTAATCCTGTTTTCAGATTTTGATGGTTTTACCTGTCTGTAAAAGTTCTCAAATACAGGGTTCCCACTTGACAGCTAAGAGAGGCAGAAAAAGAGAGTAAAGGATACTTGCTGATAAAATTGATCAATTCTGGTTCAAGATCATGTAAAAAAAAACGTTTCACAATAGATCTGTCTATCCATCTCATAGGTAGAGAACTATGCGATTTAATGTATGCATAATGTATGCATGCAAAAACAGTTTTTAATCCATAAACCCACAATTAAAATGCCACAAAATATACAAATAAAAGCATGTAAATCCATTACACTTTGTGATAAAACAGTGTTGCATAGAGATTACCGATACTCACTAATTCCCATCACTGCTAAAGCTAAACTAGCGGTTCAACGTCCGTTATCTTCTATGGGAGATAATAACTATGTTATAACGTTGTCTATTACCATTTGACATCTTACCTTGTTGAATATAAATTATAAATGCATTCTGAAACGTGACTTTATTTATGCAGCACCTTAAACGTTAATTTTACAGTATATTCTCTGATGATGTGTTGCGGCTAGCTACATTGCTTAAACCCAATTTACTATATTTGTCATTCATATAAATGGACAACATACTTACGTAATTGCTACCAATAGTTTATCGCAAATTTCAATGAAATCTACCTTCATTATCTCATATTGAATGACCCACGCGAGCTAACCGGCTAGCAAACTGAGGCCCGTGACATTTTCGCCTTAAATGACGATTAAACTACCCGGTGACACAAGCAAAGGGATTGATTCTTCACTAATTGAACGATAATTTTCCTGCATGTGGGTGTTTCTCCTCGAAATGCCCGTGAACTGGACGATTAAGCTTGTATTACCTGAGTGAGCGTCGCGAGGGCTGCCATCTTTTCCCTGTTGCTGCGGAAACGGCGGATGGAGGGATACTACAGTTGACTTAGTACGTAGGGCGTACTAATAGCAGTACTCACTAATAGTACTAAATACTACTATTCATATTATAGGCTACTTGTAAATACACTAATTACTTCTGGGTTAGTATTTCGAATATATTTGCATACTGTATCATACGTAGTTCACATTGTAAACTATTACAAAGAATAGTATGCACTATATATGATATACCCATATGGTATGTTGCACTTGATGCACTAGTTAGAATATACCCACCCACCTCCTTGGTATATGCAGTGCACACTGTGGTTGTGTGGGTGTGTGGGTGTGTGGGTGGGGGGTGGGGGGGTTATCTGTATGGATTATTAAGAGGAAAAATGTGCGCTGATTCAAATACAAATACATTTAGTTAAAAAAAATAATAACTTCTTTTTACATTTATAAAAGTTTATTAATTTCATTTTTGTTTACTTTTATATATTCCAGTTTGATACTGTAACTATAAATCATGAATTATCATGATTAGCTTGTGGCTGGCAAGCTATCAGTTGTCAGCGTGCTACAATGACAAAACCATACAATACATATTGCAAACGCTGTTCTAAAATAAAAATAAAATGTTTTAAATATCTCCATAATTATTTACGGCATAGTTTCACCTGGAATTCCATTTTTAATCTTATAATATAAATGTTTTTATTTTATTTTTTACAAAGTTGACCATTCTGATATAATGTTAAATACAGGATGTATAATGTTGACTCAAAGTCTATCAAATATGTAGTCAAGGAAGCTAAGACCATAAAGATACTGATATTAATACAGTGCCGTTATTGGCAATATAACAACATTCACTTGATGTATAACAATATCATAATCTACATGAGATTATAGAGAGCCATTCAAATGCGCTCATCCAGCAAGCGGGTCGGTTCCTGGCTTTTGATTGGTCAAGCGCCCTTCGTCAGTGAATTTCTATTGGCTGAGCCGTCCAACTGCAGCGCCCCGCCATTGGAACCTAGAAACAGCGCCACGATTTATTTTCGAGTTGTTGCGTTTGTTGAATGCGTTTGTCTTCAGTTGACAACAACTGGTATTTCTACCTTTTCTGGCTCAGTAAAGGAGTTCAATTATTAACTTTGACACGTCTTGGCGCGGTTAATACCGCTCGATAGGCTGGAAGGACAGTTTTAACACATATATGTCCGTAAACACACCCTCACGCGGAGCTGGAGTTAAAAATTAAAAACACGACGAAGAGTCCAAGCAGCTCAAAGGTAAGACATTAAACATCTTGCATCTTACATATGTTATAATGTTTATTGTTAGGGATGTAGTTTTTTCAATGGTATCTACTGGTGTTGCCATGCTAGCAAGCAAGCTAGTTACTGAACTTGCCAAACTTCTTACCACAAACAATTAGCATTTACTTTTCTGGTAAGTATATATTACATTATTCAGTTATTTAAGCACATATATGTGTGTATCAGATCAGATACGCTTTAAGTAATCGATAAATCTTGTTTTCAACAGGATGAATCGTGTTCAAGTGGATTTTAAAGGGTTGCCACCCCATATCCTGGAGAACTGTGTCAGACCAGAAACATTGCAAAATCTCAGGTTCTTACATATATGATGCTTTCAATGCTGTTTTTTTTTATTTATTCAACAAAATTAATGATTTAAATGGATTAGCATTTTCTTTGAAGGTCTTCAGGCATCGCAACTAAACTACCAGTAGAATGCATTTTTAATTGTTTAATAAAAGTAATGATTTCAATGGATTTGCATGGTCTTTTAAAGGTCTTCAGACAATGTCCTCACTCCTCTGGCATTCCCCAAATCTAAAGTTTCTCTCTGGGATCCAACTCCCAACGGTGATGTTGTGAGTCTTCATTTGTCATATTACAGGTGTGTTTCATGTCCATTGTATTCATGGATTTGAATATACAAAGAACGTTTTTTGTTTTTTTCTGTTGTGAAAGTTCTAACATTTGGCCTGTTTCAGGAATCCGAGACTATATCTTGTGGAAAAGGCATTACGTTTAGCTCATCGGCATGCTAGACAAAGCAACAAGCCTCCGTTTTGCTGTTTCCTGATGGGGACGTTGGCGGTCGACAGTGGTAAGTGGGTAGTTGACATGCCATGCAGTGTGACATGCTGTACATGCCATCTAAAACTATTTTATCATTTATGCTAGTTATTTTATGCGCTCATTTTTTCATAACCTCGTATTGTTTGAGAATATGTGAATTATTTGTACTTTATTCATTTTTCATATTGCAACAGGACATTTAAAATGAAGGTTATTAAAATTGGTAAAAATAAATAAATAAAAACGGATGAGAAATGACAAGTTTCATGACTTAATATATCCACTTACTTACACGTTCATATGAAAGTTAATCTAAAGTCTTGATGTTTCACAAAAGCATTTCTCTTAAGATTGTTATTTATATCTTCAGGTTTAGTGTGTCAATAGGAAACATTAATGTTAGACTCCCAAACATGACTTCTCCACATAGAAATGATTAGAATAGAAGAACAGGGAGCCCTGCGACAGATGTCATGGCCATCATAGAGCCCCCCACTGAACATAGTGTCAGTCTGAGATTACATGAAGAGACAGAAGCAATTGAGACAGACTAAATAAATTGAAGAACTGGTGAATTCTCCAAGAAGCTTGGAACATCTATCAGCCAACAACCAAGAAAAACTGTCCAGGTGTCCCTAATAGAATTGGGGCTGTTTTAAAGACAAAGGTGGTCACACCGAATATTGATTTAGCTTTATGTTTACTGGACTTTGTATGACATTAAGTGATCAATGAAAATCATTTATTTCATTATGTTTGAAGACATTTTTGAAGTGCCTAACACTTTTGCACAGTAGTGTAGATCAGGGGTTTTCAAAGGTTTTGATGCCAAGAACCCCCAAATATGATGATATCCTTACGAGGGACACCATTCCTAAAATATAAAAGCAGTTTTATATTTTCATGTATAATGCCCCAATTTTACAATAAGAAAAATGTGTAACATTGAAAGTAAATACATGGCTTTCATATTGTCGTTGCACTAAAAGCCAAAATAAATAATTAAAATAGGATCTGTGAAATATCTCCAAAAATATTTAAATTGTATGTACAATCTTTTTCATATCTTATTTTCACTATTAATGTTTGTATGTAAACCTGAAGAGAAAATTATTAATTCATATATATTTTAATTAATTCAAATATATTTTTAAAATGCTTTCATAATAAACATTATTCTGACTCCGCTTTACTGAGAATCTGTTCTTATAACCCCCAGTGAACAAGCAAATAAAAGTATTTTGAAATTTGTTTTTTTTTTTTTTTTCTTTTTTATCACAAACTTACTATGGGCTGTCAATAGAATAATATATTAATGATTAATCTCATGATTTCCAAGCAGTTTTTAGAAAGCAGAATGAAACCGTAATAATGTCAAATATGTTAAGTTCAAACTTTTTTCTACATTAACACTTTTTCATTGTTTTTATGTCATTTTAGGGTTTATGGCCTTACGTCGTCATGGCAACAAAGTTGTAAAATTGGATGTTGCTTTACACCTAAAAGTTTAACTGATTTGATCACAATTATGTCTATACTTTTGAAACTGTTTGTATTTTAACATGTACAGATTGGCCCCATTATATGTGTTTCACTATAACCAAGATTTTTACTACTTAATCTTTTTTGGTAGTTAACGTTATGCCACAAATGCTGTCGTTTAAGATGAACTTGTAATCAATCCAGAATATTCCTTTAAATGTCTTGATTGCATTTCACTTCATTTTATTAACTACTATTTTTCTTGGTCCTTTAGATGAGGAGGGTGTGACGATCACCCTGGATCGTTTTGATCCAGGCAGAGAGCAGACGGGATGCCCTGGGAAAGCACCAACTGCTTTGCTCCCCGGAGACATCCTTGTGCCATGTGTATTTGAAGGCCAGCATGTTCCTGGGAGTACAGTACACTCAGGGGATGACTTGAACATCTCATTTAAGGTAGCTGTTCTGAAGTTTAATCTATAATTGGTGGCCGTGCATGTTTAGGATCTAACGACTGTTAATGAGGCTCATTAGCTCTTTGCTATGGCAACGTTTTGAGGCCAGATTAATCAACTTCACTGTGTAACCTGTCAGTAACAGCTGTACTGATTGTGACTGAGTGTTCCCTTAGATGATCATAGTTTTAAACATGTAGTAATTGCATTTTTATTGTTTAATATTGGGAGTCTGTTTCAGGAACAAGTCTAAACCGGTGAAATCTATACATAAAAGGCATTTGAAATATAGCATAAATAAATGATTATGGCCTATTAAAAAAAATGGGATCTTCATTTTCTTTGATAAAAATCACCCCCTGGGACATGAAATTACCCGAAGTTATATATATACATACAGTGCAATTTAATTAAGAGGATTTTTTTTTCTCTGTTAATTGTTTAACATGGAATGAATCTGGCCTTGTCAATGTTTTTAAACTTTGAATTTAAGGACATTTTAAATTCTATAATTTAAGCAAAACATGCTTTCCATACTTGTTAAAGGAGTATTCTGGATTCAATACAAGTTAAGCTCAATTGACAGCATTTTCTGGCACAATAATGATTACCACAAATATTAATTTTGACTCGTCCCTCCTTTAAAAGATAAAAATTCGAGGTTACAGTAAGATGCTTACAATGGAAGTGAATGGGACCAGTTTCTGGATGGTATTTTTTTATAAAAGCAGCAATTCTTCTGTTAAAAATACTTTATAATTTGAACTGTGAAGTTGTTTAAATTGACGTTTTAGGGATTGTTGACTACATCGTTATGGCAACCAAGTTGTAAAATTGTCTATAAATTTACACAGAAACGGTTTGTAAGTTATTTTATCACCTGATAACCAAGTCAACTTAGCCAATTTGTTCCTCCAGTAATATATATTTATTATTATTTATATATTTTTTATACATTTTGGGTAAATATTGTTGCATAACATTTATGGTAATTTCAGATACTCTGTATATTTGCTTTGATTTTTATTCGAAATATCAGAATTATATTGGCATATCAAGATTAATCAGAAAATCTATATTTTTACCCACCCCTAATTACCACTAATGCTTATTGTTCCTGGGCCCCTTTCTAGATGCTTCAGCATTGCTGTTGTAGCAAAGAGACACTGGAGTTGTCCAAACTCCTCACCCTGCGTGCTCACCTCAGCTGCTCTGAGAACATGGACAGACTGACCTTTGACCTGTCCTGGGCAGCAGTCACTTTGGCCTGCACGCTGGATGCTGTTCCTGTCCGGACAGTGCCTGTTATCCCTACCGCACTTGCCAGGAACCTCAGCAACCCAGCAGGTGTGGCACAAAACAGCAGGAAACGTGGGTAAGTAATGATATCCATTTGCTTATGTGGCATTATTTTGTCCTCGAGGGCTGTGAAATGGCTTTGTGTGTTTTAAAATGTGATATCTTGTCTCTATTTATGTTTCCTATGGTTGAAATGCCCCTTTAGGTTTCTTACAATGGATCAGACCCGGAAACTTCTCCTCGTACTTGAATCTGATCCGAAGGCTTACACTCTCCCACTAGTAGGAATGTAAGTTACTCTATTTATTGTTTAGAAATTGATCACTTTCTTGCTGCTTTATTCTGCCTGTTGGCCGGAATTGTAATTTGGCTCCATTAATTACATGCTTTGAATCCTGCAAGATGTTCAGAGTAGGTGTGTAACAGTTCTTCTCCGGCAGATGGCTGAGTGGTGTCACACACATCCATAATCCCCTGGTGTGGGCGTGGTGTCTGAGGTACCTGTACAGCTCTGCCCTCCAAGATAAGTGAGTGTCCCCTCCATCTGTTCTTTAACTCCTTTGGGGTCCTTTAGACAGTTGGGTCCAAGAGGGGCTTAGATTTAAAATAAAAACAAAATGAAAATAAAAAGTTTATCAAAATGTTGTAGCTTTCTCAAAGCCTGATACATTTCAACTGATGTAACCACAAAAATACATATTTTGTTCTTTTTTTTAGCCCATGTTTCATGATCTAATCAAATCCTGATGGATAAAATCAAGTCCTATGCAACACTATTTTCTGCTAAATATTATTTCACTCATAATGGAATTTAAATTAGTTGCTAATGCTGCTTCATGTTGTTTTAAAAAAGCAGTCTTAAAATCTGTTCTATAACAACCCATAAATAACATCATCTGTTTAGAGAAACATATTTGTAATATTATTTATTGTAGTTATCAGTGCAATCACGGAAAATAAAATCTCTTCCTTGGTGTTAGAATCTTTCATCTGTGAAAATCTACACTCTTACACCTTTGGGTTTATTCTTCCAGAGTGACGTCAGAGGGAGGCACTTTCCTTGTGGTTCTGTATTCTTTGACACACCGGGATCCTGAGTTCTACCAGTGTAAACCATGTGTAGGACAACAGCAAATGAGCTTTCAACTGCTCACCAGCAAAGAGTCATTCACACTTTACAAGGTCAGGAAGTCCATCTAGACTGCCATCAGTTTCCTTGGAGATAATAATATTAACCATAGTCCAAGTAGATGCCACATTTAATTTGGTGGAAAGAAAACAACAGAACATACAGTGCAGTCCATTCAGCATCTAAAACTGTTGTGTACCTGGTGTTGATCATTCAGCTCAAGAAACATTGAAATTATACCTTTTACTAGTGAAATAAAAAAAAAATCTGGAAAACACGTGTTGTGAAAATTAGACATGACGGATCACCTAGAGAAATACTGTGCGACATATTGAACAGAATTCTTTTCATCATGTCCTCATTTTTATCTTCTGCAAATTAAATGATGCATCTACTCTTAGGTCTATAGAATTAGCAATCCATACTAATAATTTTTGCTGTTTTCTACATTAGAAATGAGTCATCCTTTTAGATAACATTCCAATTGTTTATCTTTGGACATACTGTGTTTTAGTGTGCTAGTGTATTGAAATCATCAAATGTTTTCTTATGTAGCAGTACAGTAAGATGTATTTCTAAATTTATACTTTATACTACTTATTTTTTAATACATAGAACGTAGAGCCTTCTGAGGGGTGTCCTCTTCAGTTTGAGCTCAGTGCCGAGAACCAAAATCAGGAGACTGTGCTGTTTCAGGAAGTGCTGTCCCAGTTAGTGTTAACAGGGTAAAGTCTTTGTTTTTCCTCAATTTTATTTCTAATTATTTTTCATCCATCACTTGTGTGTGTGTGTGTGTGTGTGTGTGTTTATTTATATATATATATATATATATATATGCTCAACCCCAATTCTGAAAAAGTTGGTACAGTATGGAAAATGCTAATATAAACTTCTATATATGGAAATGAGACAAAATATATGTGTGTGTAATATATATTACACACTTGCTTATATTTTGTCTCATTTCCATTTACACATGTGTAAATGGAAATGAGACAAAATATATGTGAGTGTGTGTAATATATATATATATATTACACACGCGCATATAGTTCCATTTACACATACATCTATATTATTAATTTCCAATCAGATGATTGCAACACACTCCAAAAAAGTTGGGTCAGTCAGAGTGTTTACTTACATTATTTATTTAATAACACTTATTAATTGTTTGGGCAATGAAGACACAAGTTTAAATGGATATTTCACCCAAAAATGTATATTCTCTCATCATTTACTCGCATGCCATTCCAGACACAAATTAAGATTTTTAGAGTAATGTTTCAGCTCTGTAGATCCATACGATGCAAGTGAATGTTGACCAGATCACACAAATATCTCACAAAGGCATCATAAAAGTAATCCATAAGACTCCAGTGGTTTAATCAATGTATTCTGAAGTGATCCAATGTGTTTTTTTTTTTTTAGGTAAGTTCACACCAAACTGTAATTCCTTTTTCACTATAAACCTTGACAGCAGTCTCCTTGGCAATAGTGATTTCAAGCTCGATTACCCATCCTATAGCACCATCTAGCGCTCTGTGCACGCGTCAAGCACTAGGAAGTGTAATCTAGCTTGAAATCACGATCGTGCCTAGAGACTGTAATGGCAAGTTGTACAGTGAAAAAGGAGGTATATTTAGGTTTGTTCTTACCAAAAACTAATTGGATCACTTTAGAAGACATTGATTAAACCACTGTAGTCTTATGGATTACATTTATGATTCCTTTATATGATTTTTGAAGCTACAAATATCTGATCACCATTCACTTGCGTTGTAGAGCTGAGATATTCTTCTAAAAACCTTCATTTGAGTTCTGCAGAAGAAACAAAGTCATACACATCTGGGATGACATGAAGTGAGTAAATAAGATAGAAAAAATTAAAATGATCTGTTTAGCCAGTGAAATTTACCCCAGCACATTTAGAAAAGAATATACAAATCACTCCTTTTTTGTTTTAAATTGCTTCCATACTGTTCCAACTTTTTTGGAAATGGGTTGTAGATGTGAGCGACAATATGACTATATATCTACTTCTTGCACTGTCAGGAGGACTCTGGCAGTATCTGCAGCGGCTTCTCAGAATAAATTATCCATCAGTGATCATGACTCTGGTGTAGAAGATGAAGACCTTTCTCCTCGGCCATCTCCAAACCCTCATCCTGTTAGTCAACAGGTTTGTTAGCTTGTGACCTGCATTTCAGAATGTTTAGACCCCTCATGTACCTCTCAATATTTCATGCTGTATAACTTGCTTTATTCCTGTGAATTTCCTGTTAAAATATTTTTCTTCAGACAAGACGGGTTCATCCTTCAGTACCAGAACTCTCTATGGTTCTAGATGGCAGCTTTTTGGATGGGAATATGGTAAATACACAAGACTCTGCTCCTCCTAATCACAGCCAATCAAATGTTCAGTGGAGGAACATTAGCCCCACCCACCAGGGCCACTCAGGGTTGAGGCTTTTAGACCAAGGTAGCATCCCTGGACCTCCTCCAATCCGAAGACCACTAACTCCTGCTCTTTCCCATCCGAAAAACAAACTACAGGCTAATCCTGGACAGCAAACAACAAAAATGAACGTGAGTCGGAAATCATTACCTTTGATGAATAGAAGATCAAAAGATGGCTCCTCAGCATCATCGGTGTCATCCTCCTCATCTTCTTCCTCGCCAAAGAATGCTGCTTCACCCAATGGCTCATTTCATCAACAAAGGCCACGTTCTTTGCAAAGTCTGCCATCCAAAGCTCAGCCAGCCATGTATATTGGACCACCATCATCGGGTCACAGCAGTTCCAGAAAGAGTTCGGTCATACCTGGGCAGACCCCCATCCTTCATCCTTCTCAACACAGGCTCTTCCACAGCACCCCAGCTGCCAACCCTTGCAGTTGCTGCACCAGCCAAACTGGCCATGGTCCTATGTATCAAAATAACACATGGCAAGGAACACCTGTGTATCCTGCTCCAGTGCACATGGCCATCAACAATTCTTGTGGTCATCATTGCACATCTGAGAGTGTCCCACCTGGGGATCACTGCCAATCCCCATCTCAACAGTCTCCGGGATATCATCTTTCCCCAACCAAAAGTCCTGTTTGTCATGCAGCTGTTCCAGTCCATTACTCTCCATCACATGGTCCATGTGTCCCTGCAGTCAATTCCAATAAAGGTTCTGTTGACCAAGTAGCACCTTCCTGTCAGGCCCAGTGCTGCCAGGTACAATATAGCCATCCAGCAAGCTTGGACACCCCTGTGGCCTATCCAGCCAGTGGGACTATGGGACTCCTTCCTGCTGACGCCTACAGGATGTTAATGGATCAAGAGCGTCAGTTAAAGCTGCTTCAACTCCAGGTTTGTATCTGTACAGAGCCCCGTAGAGGACAGTGAGTGAATTTATCAGTTTTGCGTTCCCTCACAAAGTTCTGGGTTCCCATGCAATTTGTGTAGCTTTATTCATCAGCATAGTAAGACTGTAGTAACTTAGTAAGAACTAAGGATGTACAAAACTACCAATTTTCACAATCGTTTAGTCGGTCGGTTGTTTAAAACAATTCAACCGGAGTGCTTCAGTGAGATCCTTGCTTCTCATTCAAACTACAAGATAATATTGCGGGTACAACTAGTTCACAACATCAAGCAGTTTAAATAATTTTTACATCAACTATTTATTCAAGCAGTGTTAGACAGAACCAGCAAAAGACTTTAATCTCTTTACAACACCTCACAAATGTGGGAACATTACTCAAAGCAGAAGATTGAAGGTCTGACAGTGATAGTCTTAAAATGTTTTGTTGATGGGGTGCTTTGCATAAAAACACTAAAGAATTCAAGAGACAATTTTTTGCAGAAGGATCAAGCTATTGTCACACAAAAAATGCTCTCTAAGAAGTTGCATCAATTAATTTGAGAATTGCATTCTCTATTAAAACCACCACCACTAAAAATATTAATGTTAGTAGTCAACACCACTAATCAAATAGTCAGTTGTTAGAGGACTAGTTGATTAGTTGACCACCCTGGCACATCCCTAGTTAGAACTATGGTTTAAAAACTGTGGTATGTTTACCACAAATTAACCATGGTGTTACTATACTAAAACTAATGGTTTTGCCAAGAGTATCATGGTTAAAATATTGTTACTGGATTAAAACCAGGGTTACTTTTCATAAGGGATGTGAAAGCAATTGATATTATACTAGATCAGAAAATAAATTCCCTCCCTGTCCATAAAGGGGCTCCATAGTATTTTTGCTATGCATATGACTTTTGTATTAATCTGTTACACCTCGTCAGTAGTTCAGTTTGTTCATTTTTTTTCTTTTAACAGATCCAGAAACTACTTGAGTTTCAGAGCAAGTCTCCTCCAGTACCATCTGATGAGCCTGACAGACCACAAGAGAGAACCAATCAGATGCCAACATCTCCTGCACGACCAAAAAGAACAAGTGTTAGCGTTGCTGTAGGAACAGGTACTTTCAACATAAAGGTCACTTGGATCAGTTTCCAGTTCCCTTTATTATGATCTGTCCAGAAATTCTTGTTCATCATTGTTTGTTATTTAGGAGCCAGTTTGTTTTGGAATGGGCCTCAGGAGGCCTCTGCACACGAGGACTCAAATCTGGAATGGCGAAGTGAAATGGATCCAAAGACTGGAGGTCAAAATGGCAGTACAGTCACTTCCAGGCTTGGATCTGATAATACATCTCAGTTCTCTGAAGAGCAGAGGCCGGAATCTCCTCTACAGACAACATCTCCACAGCACGAGTAAATATCAAATATTTATTTCTTGATTGCCTTTTTCCTGATGTGTTGAGGACATTTATTGTCTATTTTATTTGGACCAGATGTCAAACACAATTTATGTGTGTAGTTTTAAGTCGGTAGTTCTAAGTTTCTTAGTTCTGCAGGAAGTAGAAATACCCATAAATGGGTAATTGCTACCCTTTTATGAACACATTGTTTTCTTAGCTGTGAAGATTAAAATAAGCTTAAATATTGATTTAATGGCTTAATGTTAAGTTTATTGTTGCAATTTTAATTAAGATTCATAAATGGATTCACTAGTATTTGGACTTTGCCGCCTCTAGACTTGAACTTGACCAAGGATTGACTTAAGTTTAAAAAAAACTTAGTTTTCATTGTAAGATTGTCACTCAGGGTGTTCTTTAAGTTAAGGTTTTTTTTGGTCTTGACGTGACTGTGGTGGACTCGAACCTGACACTACTTTTGCTTTTATTGTTGATTTCTTTGATTTTATACAGAACATCATCTGGTTTTGGAGCCCATTCATTTCAGAGTCCAGAGTTGGGTGAAAGTGCTAGCATGTACTGTAATTCACTGAGAAAAAATCTCTCGGAAAGTAAAGCAATGGATGATCCAAGATTTTACCAAGAGCTACTGGTATGGCCAAATTATAACATATATTCACATATTTAATGATGAATAGTGGAGTGTTATAAAACAAATGTATTTCCACAAACATATTATAAAGGAAGTTTTTATTTTATTTATTTTTTTAATTCTTCTTTAAGGGACAGGTAAGAAGTCGTCTGAAAGATTCTGCTAGTGAAGAGGACAAGGTGGAGCAAGACCAACAGAGTGTCCAAAACAGACAAAGTCTGTCCCCTGTATGCCTTCAGTCACGTAAATCGCTGCCAACTTCCTTCATGCCCGAGTCTCGGAGCACAAAGCAAAGGGACACTCCACCAGATCAAGACCGAGTCTTAAGTGCCACTTTGAGACAACTCCAGCAGTTTGGGGTGAACATGGAGCTAGACTCTGCCCAGGGAAAGACAACACGTTCAACTGTGGAAAGTGCTAGGTATAGACATGGTCAATCAGTATGTTTACATGTAGTTTAAATATTCGATTACAGTGGGACTAAGACAATACTTTTTCTTTTTTTAAATGTCATGTATTTGCTGTAGTCCGACTGAAATCATAACCGTCTGATTTATGCAAAGCTGGACTAACATACTTGGATAATCCAATTGGAGTTCTGTTTTGTCCAGCTTGTATACACATCAAATAGACCGCAAATGGCCTCACTGTCGTGCGCATGCTCTGAAAAACAGAGGTGATGCACGAGCAGTATTAACCCCGGAAGTTGAATGCAACACAAGCACGGTAGAGGTATCACGGCGAATGCTAGGAACATACATTTTTATTACCAGTTTGAACCAAAATTAAAAAGTAAAGAATGTACAAAATATACAATGCTGATTTCACACCAGCTAGATTTTTGTGTACGGTTTTGCACACTAAATTGACACAAAAGGTCAACATCAAAGTCTCTTTGTCAGCTGGCTTCTTTGCAAGATAACAATGATGCAAAATGTCAACATCAATGTCACATTATCAACTGACTAAGTTCCTGCAAATATTTGATTACGCATTGTGTATTGTTTACTCTGACAGACTGATGAAGACTGTAGTTTGACTATGCAAAAACCCACTGTAGCTCGATCATAAAGCTGTGTGTAAACGTTCTGAACAACTGGCTGTTTTATCAACCATATTTGATCATTTAATGTTTGGGCCTTAGAAAATCGGCTTTCTTGCTAATTTATTTTCATCAATATCTTCTCTTTAGCACCCTCGCTTGCATTAACCCTGAGGCAGTGATCCAAAGACTGGCTCTTTCCGAATCTGTTGGGACCAGTATTTGGGGACCTAGCGGCAGTGTAGACCTCAGCCTTGAAGCCAATGCCATCGCACTTAAGTACCTAAGCGACTCTCAACTATCAAGACTCTCTTTGGGTGGTCAATCCTACAGCCCATGCCCGGACCCCAGTGCAATTCTCCTGAGAAGATCCTCTTCAGAAAAGAGCAGTGTTGGACTCAGTATATTGTCCCCTAGTAATATGTCTCTAGCTACTTGTAAGTACATGAAGAAATATGGACTCATTGAAGGAGAAAACAGCAGTGAGGAAGAGCGAGAGGATGCAGTTCTTATAGACTCTGCTATTGGGTGTTCTGTACAGCATGAAACATCAAAGAATGTGAGCGTTAGGCTAGAACGTGAAGATCAAAGTGCTGAGGTACTAAAGAACATTACAAACAAGCAGCTTCAACCAGTCGCCAATCTCCATCCATCTCCACTGGACTCTCAAGAGCTGTTAATCCGAGATTTGCGGCCCAAAATGCAGCTTCTTGTGCTGGGAAGTACAAATCCGGAGAAGGAAAATGTCACAAAGAACATTCTGCCTCAGCCCAGGACTTCATCTAAAAACAAGAGGACACGGGAAGTCTCAGATCCTCAGGGATCGGTGGGAAATTTCCTGGATTTGAGTCGGTTACGGCAGCTGCCCAAACTTTTCTGAAATGCATCGTGGGGATTTTAAGAAAGGCCACAGTGCCGAAATGTGTAAAAGGGATTCAAGGAATCTTGTCTTTCGATTTTTGATAATAATCCCTTGTTTTGGTCTTCCACTGATTGTTTACACCTTAACATGATTTTATTTTTAAAAGTGTACAAGCTCGTTCCACGGAAAGCTTTTAAGTATGTTTTATTGTCTGTAACCTTCGTCTTGTTTTGTCTAGCTCAAAGGGGCTTTAACTTTTTTCTTTCTGGTGGAAACTTTAAAGGTTTTTACATGTTCTTATGTGTCATTTACATTTTTTTTTTTTTTCTTATACCAATTTTAAACTCTTGACAATTTTCTTGTGTTTTTGGAATTCTCTCAAATTGTTCCTCAAAATGGGTGCAAATAATTTCAATGGAGATGAAAGGGATTTTTTTTTTTTTATTATTATTATTTTTTTAACCTTATGTATGTATGTATATTCCTTTGTTTATGTATCTGTTTCTCTCAATTAAATGGAGTGATGTATTCTTTTTATATAACTTTTTCTTTTGATTTGCATCTGTAATTCAGGTGTCCTGATGGAGCCAGGTTTGTTCAAATTTCTAACCCTAAATATTTGATTTTGAGGTGTAGGTGGTCCCACATTGTTTGAACTTCGGATATTAATGACGCCATTTCTTCTCAAGTGATTGGACTTAAAAATGAATAAAGGAGGGCATAAAGTCCCACAGATTGCATTGGAGGAGGGACTCAATCCAAATCTAGGGACTAGCAACTGCTTAGCAATGCACTAAAAACCAGTCAAACCACCTTAGCAACCACAAAAGCATTAAGAAACATCCCAGCATCGTGATGGTGAATTTTTGCATTGACAAACATTTTGTTCCATCTGTGGTTCAGTCACTCCAAAGAAAGTTTCATTACAGCAGCAGGCGAAACTCACTCTCGCCCTTCTTCTGCGAAAATTGAGCTGAACCAAATATTGTAAGTACACAATTTACTCCTTATATCATGTAGTTTTACTGCCCTTTAACTGGTATGATTATAAAATAATAAACACAACGACTTGCACAATGTGTACTAATCAAATGGCTTAGGAAAACCACCAGGCATACATTAGGATAGCCCGAATTGCTTATAAAACGATCAGAATTACGTGTCTGAAATTAATATAGTAAAAAAGAGTCAAATACTATTACAAACAAGTTTATGACCGAAGAAGCTTGAGCAAAGATAGCGTAAATGCTAATGGTCACGATCACAATTTAGGTGTAAATATATTTTATATTCAGTTACAGTTCAGTTTGTTGGCTTTAAAATAATTATTTTAACATCTATTATTACAAACATTTATGGGGTTTGTATTATAACCACTTTCTTTTGTTAATACGTGATGTTTAGCTTTGAAAGCTACAGGCTTTGTTAGCACACCGGCGCTGTTTTTATTTTATTAATATTCAAATTTCTTGTGGGTTCAAAACCGCCCTGACGTTGTAAAATTTACTATTTTATTTTTTACGCATTTTATGTTTGAAACTTGATTTATGAGGCTTCTTATTTTTAATACTCTTGCTTTTGTTTATAACACCTGCAATTTGTCAACCTGCTAGCTGACTAGCTTAGCACTTCTCAGACCATTTAAGAGAACTTTATAGTTCTTTAGGCCTTGAATATAGCTCTATACATTAAATAAACGCAGTTATTTAAAGATTGGAGAATTTATTTAGCTATTTGCTCATTTCAACTGTGAACTGCATTGTCAATGGGCTTTGCTCATTCTCCCATTTCCTGAAGGGCCTGATATTGGTGATGATGAATGGAAATCTAGCATAGTTTCCCAATAAGCCTTTTTTCAGGAGTTCTTGGGAAGCATATGACTTGAAAATAAATTTACTTTCCTTCAATTTGGCTTCTTTCATGATGCTCAACCAATCACATGGGAATGTGGTGATGCACTAAAATGCTTTGTTGCTGTCTTGGCACAGATCTAATTGGATGTGGTTTTTAAGAAACCAGAGGTGATTAAACAATATATCATAATCAATATTATATTAATCATGTAATACTTCCAAGTCTTTGTTAAACAGCTTTAGGGGATTTCCAGTGGATATAAATGGCCTGATATTCTCTTGTGTCTTGTGCCTCAGTATGCTTTGAGCAATGGTAAGATTTTCCATGACTACAGTAGCAAAGCACGTGGGTTTTGGAAGTATTCTTCATTTTGAATTAAGTAAACCAGCAACAGAAATGTGAATCAGCTATCATTGAAGTTTTACCTTTAGTTAGTCAAATATAATCCAGTAGATAAACCGTGTCATTGCCACCTGCTGTCCCCTCTTATGTATCCATTTTTAAACTAATTGCTATCTCATGATTACATTGCATTTTTGCATCAGTCCCTAGTAAGGGGGATACTTGGAAATACAGTTTACACATTACCAAGCTACCTTTTTTAAAAGGCTTGATTTCTGGTACTACCATGCCAGTTTATACACATCCCACACCAGTATCACCACAGAGGTTACTTTTTTTTTTTTCTTTTCTTTTTTTGGGTCAAAACCATTTGATCACCCCACTCACATACCTATTTATAGTCTTTGGGAAATCTGTGGTGCCAACGAACCAGTATGATATACTGAAAGCAAGTGGGTGTGCCCACTTAAAACGGTGCTTTTGATGGCTGCCAAAAGAGGAAGTACCTTTGTTGCATGGGTGGCTGCTGAAGATAACAGCATGATTTTGAATCTTATGTATACATGCGACTATTAGGTAAAATGGCGCATGTTATGAAAGGCTTTAAAAAAAAGTTCAAGTTGAGTTGTTTCTACTGAAGGGTGTGATTCTCACTCTTGTGCATGATAGAATGATGGTTAAAAATACAGCAGAAATTCTTGCAAAAGGTAAGATGAAATTCCTTGTGATTTGCTGTTATTACAATGGGGGTGGTGATTCCCAAAACAATATAGAATATCAGAAGTTATGTTTTAATGAAGCCTGCACCATTAAGATTTTTTGCATTGTGTCATTGTTTTCAGGACACTAAGCCGTGTTTTACTTTTGTATTTGTTTAATGTATTGCAATTTTTTTTTTTTTATTAAAATCTTGAAAATCTACTTAATAAAAATAATATAGCATTGTTTTTACATAGTCTTAATGACTAACTTTTTAATTTGTATTTATTATTATTATTTTATTTTTTTTGCATTGCGGTAATGTGAATTGGGATTTAAATGTTCATAACTGTCATGACAATAAGTACGTTTACATGCACGTTCTTACATTATGCTGTATGCTCGACAATGACAACGTGTATGCTCATGAAACCACGTGAAACTGCTTTCCTTTATTGGTGTATGGTCATAAACGGCATAAAAAGAAACCGATGGACACCGTACATTTTTGTCCATCACTCCAATTTCGTGTTGCATGTAAACACCTTAAAGGGATGGTTCACAATTCTCTCATCATTTACTCACCCTCCTGGCATTCCAGATGTGTATGGCTGACTTTATTCTGGAGAACACAAATTAAGATTTTTAGAAAAATATTTCAGCTTTGTAGGTCCGTACAATACAAGTGAATGGGTGCCAAAAGCTCTAAAATCTGATAATATAAAATTTGAAGCTCTAAAATCCACAAAGGCATCATAAAAGTAATTATATGATACCAGTGGTTAAATCCATATGTTCGGACACAAAAGTATAGGTGTGGGTGAGAAACAGATCAAAATTTAAGTAATTGTTTTATCACAAATTCTCTTCCCTGTATATCCATGAAGAATGTGAATAACCAAAAACAGGTGAAAGTGAAGGATAAAGGACTTAAATATTGATCTGTTCATGACAATGTAAATAGAATCAAAACAACAGTGACCTCAACAATTAATAGTAATAGAGAATACATTTCTGCTTGATTGCCATTTTATTATGCCATTGTTATCTTTGTTCTAAAACATTTTGCAGGAGCATATAGAGGTAAATTAATGTAGTAATATTTTGTTTTTGCTGCCATCAACAACAAAGCTTTTCCACAATTCCTGACATTTAATCGTTGAAAACATTCCCTGTCTTAGGTCAGTTAGGATCACTACTTTATTTTAAGAATGTGAAATGTCAGAATAATAGTAGAGAGAGTGATTTATTTCAGCTTTTATTTCTTTCTTCACATTCCAAGTGGGTCAGAAGTTTACATTCACATTGTTAATATTTGGTAGATTTTTTACCTTTTTTAACTTGGGTCAAAAGTTTTGGGGAGCCTTCCACAAGCTTCTAACAATAAGAAGTATTATAACACCAGAACAATAATCTGGAGAGGTGGTGTTGTGGGCTAAAGCACAGAACTGGTAAGCAGAAGGTTGCCGGTTCGATCCCCACAGCCACCACCATTGTGGCCTTGAGCAAGGCACTTAACTCCAGGTTGCTCTGGGGGGATTGTCCCTGTAATAAATGCACTGTAAGTCGCTTTGGATAAACGTGTCTGCCAAATGGAGAAATGTAAATGTAATGTAAATAAGATGCTGGAATTTTGGCCCATTCCTCCAGACAGAACTGGTGTAACTGAGTTTTGTAGGCCTCTTTGCTCGCACACGCTTTTTCAGTTCAGACCACAAATGTTCTATCAGATTGAGGTCAGGGCTTTGTGTTGGCCACTCAATACCTTGACTTTGTTGTTCTTAAGCCATTTTGCCACAAATTTGGAGGTATGCTTGGAGTCACTGTCCATTTGGAAGACCCATTTGCGACCGAGCTTTAACTTCCTGGCTGATGTCTTGAGATGTTGCTTCAATACATCCACATAATTTTCCTTCCTCATGATGCCATCTATTTTGTGAAGTGCACCCGTCCCTCCTGCAGCAAAACACCCCCACAACATGATGCTGCCACCCCCATGCTTCACGGTTGGGATGGTGTTCTTTGGTTTGCAAGCCACACCCTTTTTCCTCTAAACATTACGATGGTTATTATGGCCAAACAGTTAAAAAAAAATTTTTTTATTAGACCAGAGAACATTTATCCAAAAAGTATGATCTTTGTCCTCATGTGCACTTGCAAACTGTAGTCTGGATTTTTTATGAGGTTTTGGAGCAGTGGCAGCTTGCTTGCTTTTTTTTTTTTTTATTATTATGTTGATAAAAACACACATAAAAGTACTCAAACACAAAAATCTTCCATTGGCTGTTATTGGAAAAAAGCTAATTTATGTCAGAGTAATGGCAGCAGGGCAACAGTTGCTAAGGCAGGATTGTTCAGAAGCGCTTTCAAGGCGGAGCTTGGCGAAGGGTTAAATTACAATATTTCCTACATGACATGAATGCACCATAAATGAATATGTGGTGTTTTGCTAAACTAGAACCTTATTTACAGTAAAATCTCATTGTGAATTCTCTCTAATTTGTGATTTGTTTTGTTTTACAGGTTATGTTTTTCACACTATGTGCTGAACGCCCACAATGCCAGAAAATAATTAAACAGTTTGATCTTTGGAAGAGCATTATTAGTTCCAGTGGAACCTATAGGACTTGCAATATCGTTTTACTCAAAACGAATACAAAAACAAATGCTGCAATAAAAGAAGATCTGTGGGACCAGTGCATCACAGACTGTGCTTTGTTACAATGCCTGTGCAAGCTCCGCAATGGACCGAGTTTCTGTTGTGTCCCATCTGCATGCAAACCTTCGAGGAGAGCCACCGCAAGCCCATCAGCCTGGGCTGCGGAGACACTGTGTGCAAAATGTGCCTGAACAAACTGCATCGCAAGGCCTGCCCGTTCGACCAGACCGCAATCAACACGGATATCGAGCAACTGCCCGTCAACACAGCCCTTCTACAGCTTGTTAGTGGACAGGTGAGTCATGAAATGTGCAGGGAGGGTCCTAACATATTTGTTTGCCACCCCGGCTAATGCGGAATGAATAGCAGATTTCACCAGAGTTATCATGGTCAGAGCAAGGGAACTTAGAGTTTATGCAGTCTAAACATACACACAGAGCTTCCTTACTGATACGCACAGTTCCCTGACAGTGAAAGCCAAGGAGAACTAGAAGGACAACAACCGTTGAATCAACATTGTTTACCTGTCATTCCCAGCCCAGATCTTCAGATTTCTGTTAAATCATTCTACGATAGGCACTAACCAAACACACCCTTGGAGATGTGTAGGCCTCTCATAGTGATTATAGAATCCACATATTGGGATAATTTGAGTTGATCGCAATCATTTTGCATTTTAAATTCTAATTTCACATTGGCATCTAAATTACCAATTATTTTGCGAAATAAGCATTTTTTATGGTCACTTCTTGCAATAATGGCTAATCACATTTAGCAGGCCAAAATGTCATATTTTGCCATTATGTGGGCAAAGTACTTGCTCCACTCCCTATTCTTGTTATTTAAAACTCGCATGACGTTGTTATGAGAACCATTGCTCAGCATGATGTGTGAATGTTTTCTGCAAGTAGAGGAGGAACACATTGAGGAATGCTGACAGCATTCAAAAGCTCATCTGTTCTGCCCAGTTATGTCAAGAATGCAAACAAGGCCTTTTTGGCATACAAGTGTTATCTTTCGTTGTATGAAAACTAGCTAAAGGTGTAGGAGGACTATCTTTGGTTGTACAAGCACAATCTTTAGGTTAGGTGTACAGGAATTATCTTTCGGTGTATGATAACCATCTATAGGTGTATGAGAACTAGCTTTAAGTGTACAGGAATTACTTTTAGGTGTACAACGACCGTCTTTATGGCTCTGATATTGAAATTCTTCTTTGCTCAGAGCTAAAAAGAAGTTCAAAACAGTCGTGCAACGGTATACTGTTTGGAAACATTCAGACATTGGCCACACCGCTGGGGGAGGCATTTAGAGAAGCATTTATAAGTGAGAACGCACAAGACTACATGTAAAACATCAACTAATATGAAATGAAAATGTGTTGTCAGTGACTACATGCCTCATTCGCTAAATAAAACGTAGCCGGAGCTGCTGTTCCGCTTAAGCAATACTTGCATGTCAGAGCTTTTTAAAGGAAACACCTTGGCAATACAGCGTTACTCCATTAAAACAGTCAAAAAATTAGCAGAAAACAGACAAAAGAGTGACGATAAGACATATCTCATTGTGTAAAGATATGGGAGCACTTAAAAGTGTTTGAGTAGATTTGGTTCCTTTTGTAGACATATTTAAAAAAACATTCCTGACATGGTCTTGGAAAATGTGTGTACGTGAACGATTTGACAGATGTTTGTAGGTTTGCACCAGCTTGGTAACTGCATGCCGGTGTGTTCATGTTGATTGATCTTAACAGAAAGAAGAACCGGAATTAGCTGTTGGCCTCAAAGTACGTGGTGCAAAGGGTCACACCCATGGATGATGTAGACCAATGATAGTAAGGTGTTTAGCAGCCTGGTCAAAATGTTCCTGAGAGTTTGTGCTGGCGAGCTGTTTCAACCCACTGAAACAAACTCAAAAACAACTTTTTGGCCAGATTTGCTCGAAATGACGTCACACATGTTTGTTCTTAGTTTTCACTTTAAGTATATTGAGGCCTTTAGGTGTATGGTTAACTTTAGGTGTACAAAAACTATCTATAGATGCACAAGAACCATCTTTAGGTGTTCTTGTTATCTATAGGTACACGAGAACTAGTTTTAGGTAAATGAGGAAGACTCTATTGGTGTATGATAATTATTTTTAGGTGTACAGGAATTATCTTGATGTGTACGAAATCTTTCGGTTTACAAGTATTATCTTTAGGTTTCCAGGAAGTAGTCATGGGCATTTTGGTGTAATTTGTAATCACATACTCAAACCCACAATAAATTAGTACCTGATTACTCGTAAATTAAAATGCATGTTCAAAATATCCACATATGACACTTACGTGAAATGTATATTTAGTTTTATCCATAAATGTAACCAAGAACAGTTTCAAAATAAGATACCTATGCTTTTCTTTTGGGAAAACAATTGAATGAAATATACGCATTCTTAAAAATGGAACGAAAATTATTTACGAAATAACAGCAAAAATTCAGTATTTGCGCTCAACTGGAGCTTACATAGAAACCAATACTGATTTCTTCTTCTCTCACCCAACACCTCAGTGGCACAGCTGCAGCGCCTGCCAGTGGACTCAATTGTAACTGCTGGATCTGGTGAGAGATTCAGAGGTTAAACAGTGTATTTCAGGGCTGCCCACGGCAGGCAAATGCACAAAGGGAAATTAATTTGCAATATTCGAGTAGTGTTTTATTAGTCGAGTAGCTGGTGCAGAGCAAGTACTCCATTACTCATTCACTCATGCTCATCCCTACAGGGAACTATCTTTAGGTGTATGGGAATTATCTTTAGATGTATAAAAGCTAGCTATAGGTGTACAAGGACTTTCGTTAGTTTATGAGAACTATCTTTAGGTGTACAATAATCTTTATAATGGAACGTTAAATACTGTTATCTTTTCTCCCACAGGTTTCCACTCCTCAGCCTGTCACATTACTGACAGCTGCAGAGGACATCAAGCACTATGAGGAGTCTCGCACATGTGTGGAGGACCTGGCCCTCTATCTCAAACCCCTCAGCAATACCAGAGGTCTCTGCATTTTTCTTAACCAATAACTATGTTAATGCTTAATTCATTAAGCATTGACCAAGTGACTTAGTGTTTAAACAAAACACAAATGAACAGAAATGAAATTAGTAGGCAGTAAAAATAATCTCAAGTCTTATTTATGTGTAAATGGTTTCAGGTTCTTTTGAAATTCAGTCATTTCTATTGTATGTAGATTTTTACCAATTGTTAAGTTCAACTAGTAGCTGTAAAATGTAGTACTATGTTACAGTTTGAACAGTGGCGCCACAGTAACAAATTAAGCATAGTTACGAACAAAAAAAATCTGTTAACTGGAATTCTGTGTTGACTTCAATCTGAGGTATGTAATCTGCATCAGGAAAACTAGCACATATGGTTTCAACAAACACCATTAAGGAATATTCATGGCATGTCAGTAATTTTCAGTGCGAAAAAAATCCAAGACAGTCCTTTACACAGAAGCTCACTGTTAGTGCTTGTTTGTTGTTCATCTTGGTCCGTGCAGGTGCAGGGCTGAATGATGCCGCTCAGTGCATGCTCAGCAGACCCATGCAAAGGAAGCTGGTGACTCTGGTGCACTGCCAGCTGGTGGAGGAAGAGGGCCGCATCAGGGCCATGCGGGCGGCCCGATCTCTGGGTGAACGTACAGTGACTGAGCTCATCCTTCAGCATCAAAACCCGCAGCAGCTCTCCTCCAACCTGTGGGCCGCCGTCAGGGCCAGGGGCTGCCAGTTTCTCGGCCCTGGTAAGTGCCGTTGTTTTACCTACTTTATGAAATTGTATTCAAAAGCCGATTCTTTATGTGGGTGCTAATCAATGTTGATGTTTTTCTTTGCGTTCTATAGCCATGCAGGAAGAGGCATTGAAACTAGTCTTGCTTGCTCTGGAAGATGGTTCTGCCCTCTCACGGAAGGTTCTGGTCCTGTTTGTGGTCCAAAGACTCGAACCCCGTTTCCCTCAGGCCTCAAAAACCAGCATTGGACACGTGGTGCAGCTCCTCTACAGGGCTTCCTGCTTCAAGGTGCATATGCTTTTCCTTTACATTGTTGATGCTTTGTTGCAGATTTCTTTGAAATTTATAGTGGTAATAATACAGTATATCTTCATATCTTAAGTGTATACTTTTTTTTTTTCATGTCAGGTCACCAAACGTGACGAGGATTCCTCCTTGATGCAATTGAAGGAGGAGTTTCGCACATATGAGGCTCTTCGGAGGGAACACGACTCTCAGATCGTTCAGATTGCTATGGAGGGTGGGCTGCGAATTGCCCCCGACCAGTGGTCCTCTCTACTGTATGGGGACCAGTCCCACAAATCCCACATGCAGTCCATTATAGACAAGGTATAGACGCTGAAATTATTAGTTATTGCATTTTTTTTTTTCTCACTGATTTAACAGGTCATGAAACCCCCCCAAAAAATGTTGCTGATGTAAACGGATATGTACAGGTTGCACATCATTGTAAATAATGATAGCACTCGTGTTTATTGGTAAGGGGAAAGTGGTTATTTTTTCATATTTATTAAGCCATTTCGTTCTTCTGGTTAAAAAAACGAAAGTTGAAGCAACAAAAATTAATTAAATGCGTATGAGGTATATTATGAGCGTTCCTCCACAATGTTCATGATATGGAACTCTTCCATCCAGTCCAGCTCTGCCTCATGCATGAGCTCACATTACAGCGGACTCATGGATGTTACGACTGTTTCGGGAAGGGCTGAGTCTTCGACAGCAGTCACAGAATGGACTTTTACACTAACAGTGTGATAAGATCGAAATCACTTGTCAGAATGGATCACCGTCCATAACCAGACTGGTGTGTGCATTTGTTGGCTGCAGTTCTGCAACTCGTGCTCCAAACATGCTGTTTATGAGAAGTTGTTAGACGGAGTGCTGATTCCATCATTTCATCTCAGTGTGTCTGATAATGGGCAGGATATCTCATTTTGTAAGTCGCTTTGGATAAAAGCGTATGCTAAATGAATAAATGTAAATGTAGGACAAGATCGAAATCACTCCTCAGAATGGACCACAGTCAATACTGGACCACAAAGTGCCCCAAAACTCTTTTTTTTTTTTCATCTCCACTCGTAATATTATGTTCAGCTGTCTCTGTTGTAAGGATTTTTTAGAAGTAGACTCCCTCCTGTCCTCCCTCTTGCCTTTCCCGTAACCACCCATATTTTTACATTTGTTCACGCCTATTCCGTGAGACTTTTTTCAGTCTGATGTGTGAAAGATTGGTGCTGAACTAGGTACACATACTCTATAGTATATTAAATACTGCATACGCATTGAGGAGCACTAAAGCTCATTCCTGTCATCAGCTGTGCTTGTTCATTTCTACATCTTTATACCATCAGTAGAACTTTTAAAGTTAATTAAATAATGTATTTAAGTACTGTTATGGATTTGTCATTTAAGGTTACTAAATTTAAGAAGAAATGTATCTATGTAAGAAACTGTAAAACAACAGAAGATTTGAGATGTTTTTGGTTATTATAGCTTAAATTATTCAGACTGATTGTGCTTCGATTGTTCTCTGGATATTATTTTAAGATTTCACTAGGTGGCGCCATAGTTTAAGGTGGTTCAGCTCTTACGTGTTTATATTATCCACACACTCCTCCCTGTATAGAGAAAATATGCTGCAGGGTTTATTGAAAATGAAACATACTGATAATTGTTGAATTTGTCATGCTGGTATGTGAAGTATGAGTTAATGTGGATATGTGTGTGTTAGTTGCAGACACCAGCATCGTTTGCTCAGAGCGTACAGGAACTCACCATTGCCCTACAGAGAACTGGAGATCCAGCCAATCTCAACCGGCTCAGACCCCATTTGGAACTGCTGGCCGATATTGACCCCAGCCCAGGTCCACCTACTTGCTTCGTCATAAACACACACACATAGTCATGTATTCATACCTTTATACAATGTTTATACAATCAAGTTCTCTCTCATTTACAGCACAATTACTTAAACTGTTTGGAGTGGTCAATTAATATGTGTTATATATATATATATATATATATATATATATATATATATATATATATATATATATTATAAAAATAATAATCTACCAATAAAGGCCAAAAAAATTTTAACTATGTATTTTAATATATATTGACAAATATGATATGTATATAATGTTTCATGTATTTTATAGTAGTTTTATGTACACTGTTTTAATTTATAAGCTTAAATTTCAGAATTTTTGTGCCTCTTTTTGTACTAATAGATGCCCCTGCACCCACATGGGAGCAGCTAGCCAAAGGGTTGGAAGCAGTGCAGACAGTGGTGCACGGCCTGGTGGATTTCATCCAGAACCACAGCAAGAAGGGAGGTGACCAGCAGCAGGTCAGTTACCACTTTGCCTCGGTCAGAGCCACACAGATCACAAACTTAAATAACTCCCACAGAAATGTGAGCAAGCATATTCATCATATCTCCACAGCCACCCCAGCACAGCAAATTCAAGACCTACATGTGCCGGGACATGAAACAGAAAGGAGGCTGCCCTCGGGGAGCAAGTTGCACCTTTGCCCACTCTCAGGAAGAACTGGAAAAGTAATCAATGTTTTTAACTAAAACTAGCACACAAACTAGCGAAAACTATTTAAAATATAAACTAGCGCAAAACTAGTTAAAAAACAAACTAACGCAAAACTAGTTTAAATATAGTATAAACTAGTTAAAACAGACTAGTGTCAAACTAGTTAAAATATAAACTAGCGCAAAACCAGTTAAAATACAAACTAGCGCAAAACTAGTTAAAATACAAACTAGCGCAAAACAAGTTAACATACAAACTAGCGCAAAACTATACTATATAAAAACTAGTACTAAACTAGTTAAAACTAACAAGTGCCAAACTAGTTAAAACACAAACAAGCACAAAACTATTTAGTATACAAACTAGCCCAAAACTATTTAGTATACAAACTAGCCCAAAACTATTTAGTATACAAACTAGCCCAAAACTACTTAGGATACAAACTAGCCCAAAACTACTTAGAATACAAACTAGCCCAAAACTATTTAGTATACAAACTAGCCCAATGCTACTTAGAATACAAACTAGCACAAAACGATTTAGTATACAAGCTAGCCCAAAAGGATTTAGTATACAAGCTAGCCCAAAAGGATTTAGTATACAAGCTAGCCCAAAACGATTTAGTATACAAACTAGCCCAAAACGATTTAGTATACAAACTAGCCCAAAACGATTTGGTATACAAACTAGCACAAAGCGATTTAGTATACAAACTAGCACAAAACGATTTAGTATACAAACTAGAGCAAAACTAGTTAACATACAAACTAGCGCAAAACTATACTATATAAAAACTAGTACTAAACTAGTTAAAACTAACAAGTGCCAAACTAGTTAAAACACAAACAAGCACAAAACTATTTAGTATACAAACTAGACCAACACTACTTAGAATACAAACTAGCACAAAACTATTTAGTATACAAACTAGCCCAACACTACTTAGAATACAAACTAGCACAAAACTATTTAGTATACAAACTAGCCCAAAACTATTTAGTATACAAACTAGCCCAAAACTATTTAGTATACAAGCTAGCCCAAAACTATTTAGTATACAAGCTAGCCCAAAACGATTCAGTATACAAACTAGCCCAAAACGATTCAGTATACAAACTAGCCCAAAACGATTCAGTATACAAGCTAGCCCAAAACAATTTAGAATACAAACTAGCACAAAACGATTCAGTATACAAACTAGCCCAAAACGATTCAGTATACAAACTAGCCCAAAACGATTTAGTATACAAACTAGCACAAAACTATTTAGAATACAAACTAGCACAAAACTATTTAGTATACAAACTAGCCCAACACTACTTAGAAAACAAACTAGCACAAAACTATTTAGTATACAAACTAGCCCAAAACTATTTAGTATACAAACTAGCCCAAAACTATTTAGTATACAAGCTAGCCCAAAACTATTTAGTATACAAGCTAGCCCAACACTACTTAGAAAACAAACTAGCACAAAACTATTTAGTATACAAACTAGCCCAACACTACTTAGAAAACAAACTAGCACAAAACTATTTAGTATACAAACTAGCACAAAACTATTTAGTATACAAACTAGCCCAAAACTATTTAGTATACAAACTAGCCCAAAACTATTTAGTATACAAGCTAGCCCAAAACGATTTAGAATACAAAACTAGCCCAAAACGATTCAGTATACAAACTAGCCCAAAACGATTCAGTATACAAACTAGCCCAAAACGATTTAGTATACAAGCTAGCCCAAAACGATTTAGAATACAAAACTAGCACAAAACGATTCAGTATACAAACTAGCCCAAAACGATTCAGTATACAAACTAGCCCAAAACGATTCAGTATACAAACTAGCCCAAAACGATTCAGTATACAAACTAGCCCAAAACGATTCAGTATACAAACTAGCCCAAAACGATTTAGTATACAAACTAGCCCAAAACGATTCAGTATACAAACTAGCCCAAAACTGATTTAGTATACAAACTAGCCCAAAACGATTCAGTATACAAACTAGCACAAAATGTATTTGAATACAAACTTGCACAAAACTATAAAACCCAGTTGTTCATTTTTAGGTCATGTTAGTCTATAATGCATGAACCAATATTAATAAATGCTCTAAAAGTGTTGTTCATTGATAAGTCATGTTTACTAATGTAGCTGAGTAATAACGAATAAAACCTTTTTGTAAAGTGCTGCCAAACATACTAGTGCAAAACTTGTTAAAACACAAATGTGCTCATAAACTAACATTCGGCATTACCTTAAGTCTCACCTTCTCTTGTCTGATGGCAGGTACCGTAAGATGAATAAACGTTTGGGAATGCGTCATCAACTCAGCCAGTCCCTGACGCACCTGAATGAGATGGACCTAGGTGCAGGTTTGTTGCTTGAGGAAGGCCTATCCATGGAGGTACTCTCATGCAAGCCCACCCCCATCACCAACGGCATCCTACCAGCAGGCCCTGGATCCACTCTGACCCACCTGGTTTCAAGAGGCTCAAAACCATCTTTCGACCCATCCCTCAAGACAGGAAAGATGGACTCAGGGAGCCTTAGTGCACCCGGCTCTCCTCCAGATTCGTGAGTTTTGTTTTTTTTTGGACCGTTTTCAATTAACTGTAAATATTTGCATATAAACTATATACACTCTACTACTACTATGATATTGTACTGTATATATGTAACTTATATAGAGTACCATAGTAGTGGTATATATTATAGTATTCATTATCAGTCAGTATGTTTATTCATTATACGAAAATGCCTGAAAACAGTGTGCTTTTAACTATTTAGTAAGCACAGAAATGTTTATTTCTCTCTTGATTTGCAGATTGGACCTTGTCCCAAAAACAGGGATGCCCATGAACTCCCACTCTAGGATGGCAAGCGATAGCGTATACGGACAGAGGCACATGTCTGCAGGGCCTAGAGTTCCCCACATGTATCCACCTCATCAGTCTGAGCTTTACTACACGGAGACAAGAGCACCACCCCCGTCCGCCCAATATGAATCCTCTCAGTATGCTGCAGGTACTAAAACTAACATTGTGTTTTGAATCAACAAAGCACATTACGTTTTGTACATTGTTTAAAAAAAGTATTTATTTCCCCTTATTTCAACAGGTAATCCTTACCCCCATCACCATGGCCACCAACGCTACAGCCGCCACCCCGTTCCACCTCCAGAGCCAGGCATGCCACCATATCAGGACTCTTACACCAACTCCTATACCTCAGAGCGCCAGTACGCCAACCCATCCTCCAGTACCCATTATGGATATCCTTCACACCATGATGGTCGTCGTCACCCTGCTTACTCAGGCCACCCGCACTCACAAGCTTTTCCCCCACGAGAGGAGCTAGTAAGGAGGAGTCCAGCACCTCTGGATGTCCCCCCACCCCTACAGCCCCAAAGTTCTGCTTCATCATACCTTCCAGAATCAGCTCAGGAGAGATACGACACAGAGAACTATAACCAATCTAGTCAGATCAGGAATTACCACAGGGTAAGATTCAGATTTCGTGAAAGTGATAGTTCAAACAAAAATGAATGTACTGTCATAATTTACTTAAATTTTTAAGAATATAGTTCTACAAGAAGTCTGTCTCAACCTCAAAGAAGACACAACCTGATAATGTGCCGCTGTTCATTCCCTAGAATGCCTACACTCGAGCACAGCCGTCCCTGGACTCCCTGCACCGCCGCAGACAAGAGATCATGGCCCAGCTGGAGGAGAGAACTGTTGTCTCGCCTCCAACTTTTGGGTCCTCATCCTCCCTCTCGCACTTGTACAACCCCAACTACCCTCAGGAAATGAGGGGACAAAGCCATGTAAGTTAAAAGAAGTATATTTCTATAATCTAAAAGGTATGGTATAGTTTTGGTAACATTACCGGCACTAATAAATGGGCTATGTTTGTAATATTTGCAGTACATGGAGAAGAACTCCCATGGTTTCGGACATATCCGGGAGACGGACTACACCGCTTCATATTCGCCTTGGTCATGTGACACCTTTGGTTCCTACATTGGAAGCAAGGATATGAAGTCCAAAGAAGGCATAAACGTCATTGAAGTAAGTTCATGATCTCCCTGTTTATAGGTAAACAGAGTGTTGGTTTGGCTGTTCTAAGGCAGTTCGTAAACTTGATATTTTCTGCTTTTTGTTGACTTTCTATGCTATTAGATTCTGACTTTCACTTGGCGGGTGCCAATGCATTTACATACATTAAAGAAAAGGTACCTGAGCCACTGCATAGCAATGCAATAAATCCACTCAAAGTCCTTAACAACTGCATGGCAATTCCCTGGCAACTACCTACAAAACCCTAGCATTGTGGCAGCAGGTTTTGCATGGGCAAGGACCACTCACATTTCCTTCATAAAATTTGTTTTTTATTGAAGCAAAAAAGTTATCCAATACCAACTGGGCCTGTGTGAAAAGTTATTTGCCCTTAGTTACTAAACCCCCAAATCTATGAAACTGCATCCATAATGGGGTTCAGCTGGACTAGGCACACCCAGCCCTGATTACTGCCAGCCCTGTTCAATCAAATCAACACCTAAATAGAACCTTTTCAGCAGCATGAAGTTGGCTAAAAAGTCTCACCCAGTAGCACACTATGCCAAGGTCGAAAGAAATTCCAGAAATTATGAGGAAAAATACATCAGTCTAGGAAGGGTTACAAAGCTATTTCAAAAGTTCTAGGATTCCAAATGGAGAATTTGGCACAGTAGTGAACCTTCCCAGAAGTGGATGAGCTTCAAAAATGTCTCCAAGAGCACAGGGATGACTCATCAAGGAAGTCACAAAATAGCCAAGCACAACATCTAAGAACTGCAGGCCTCAGTCGCATCAATAAAGGTCACTGTTCATGACTCCACTATCAGAAAGACACTGGCCTAAAATGGCATCCTTGGAAGAGTGGCTTGGCGAAAACCACTGCTAACCCAGAAGAACATTTAAGGCTCATCTGAATTTTGCCAAAACACCTGGATGATTTGGGAGAATGTTCTTTGGACTGATGAGTCGAATGTGGAACTGTTTGTAGGACAGGGGTCCCGTTACATCTGGCATAAATCAAACACAGAATTCCACAAAAAGAGCACCATATCTACAGTCAGGCTTGGTGGTGGTAGTGTAATGGTGTAGGGATGCTTTGCTGCTTCAGGGCCAGGGTGACTTCCAGTAATTGAGGCAAACATGAATTCTACTCTCTACCAGAAAATCCTAAAGGAGAACATCCGGTCATCAGTCCATGAGTTGAAGATCAAGCACAGCTGGATTATGCAGCAAGACGATGATACAAAGCATAGGAGTAAGTCTACCTCTGAATGGCTCAAAAGAAGCTACATTTAAGTTTTGGAGTGGCCTAGACAAAGTCCTGACTTGAACCCGAATGAGATGCTGTGGCAGGACCTTAAACGGGCAATTCATGCTTGAAAACCCTCCAATGTGGCTGAACTCAAGAAGTTCTGCTAAGAAGAGTGGGCCAAAATTTAACCACAGCATTGTGAAAGACTGATCTCCAGCTATTGGAAGCGTTTAGTTGCAGTTGTTGCTGCCAAAGGTGGCACAACCAGCTATTACGTTTTTCACAGGCAGTTCGTTTTTCATATGGGTGATATAAGTATTGGATAACTTTTTTGCTTCAATAAAAAATGTACTGTATAATATATATATATATACACACACATATATTTGAAAACTTTTTTATTCGGGTGCCTTTTGTGTTAAGTTTTAGCATGAACAATACACAAAAACAGAAGAAATCAGGATGGGGGCAAATATTTTCCTACTGATGAATGATGATCTACTGTTAATTACTGCTAATACAGTACCGTAATTTCTGGACTATAAGCCGCAACTTTTTTCCCATGCTTTGAACCTCGCGGCTTATACAATGACGCGGCTAATATATGGATTTTTCCCGCTTTCAAATTTTATATATATATTAAAAAAAAATGTAAAAAAAAATTCTGTGACATGCTCAGTTTTTTGGCGGCGTGAAGCTTTCATTAGACCAATTGAAATTGCCGTACGGGTTAAGGTCAAAACAACTTTTTTTGTTTACTGTTTAGATTAAATCGAACGCGCTCAAACTTCCCATCATTCTGATTACGGTAGTAATTTTGTCACCCTCACCATTGCAAAGACACGGAGAAATGCATATGATGCAGCTTTCAAGTTGAAGGCGATTGATCTGGCTGCTGCATGGGAGCTTGGTCTTAATGAGTCGATGATAAGACGTTGGAAACAGCAGCGTGAGGAATTGACTCAGTGCAAAAAGACAAAATCTGAGGCTGTTCAACTCCGACACCGAAGGAGATGACTTCAGTGGTTTCAGTGCACAGGACGAGGAAGATAGTGACCAATTACTTTATTGGTAGGCTACTGTTTACTGCAAATGTTTTATTACAAGCCGTGTGTGGCAGCGGGGGCGTGGTCAAGCGCCTGTCCGGGAGAGAAAAGCTGTAAGGGCGCTTACACCTGCGCTAAATTATGTCTAACACCGGTGTCTAATTTCAAGTGCCCTGCTTCACATGTCCTTCTTGGGAAAACTGTCACACGGGCACCAGTGTGACAGTTTTCAGCAGGGCACTTGACGTTCCAGGTAAGGCTTTTAATGGCCACAGCAATGTTTACAATCAATTTTATAAAGTTTCTCAATTCTTCTATGCGCCAACACTAGACTGACGTGTGTCACTCTCTCAGCTCTGTGGCTGCTGCCTTTTTATGCCGCTCTCCCCATGCTTACTGAAATTAGACACAGGTGTTAGACATAATTTAGCGCAGGTGTAAGCGCCCTAACCGCTTTTCTCTCCCGGACGGGCGCTTGACCACGCCCCCGCTGCCACACCATGTTTCGTTAAAGCCTGAGTAAAGTTCCTTTGTTTCAATGTACCGGTAGGCACCTGCGGCTTATAGACAGGTGCGGCTTATTTGTGTTCAAAATAATATTTTATTTAAAAATCAGTGGGTGCGGCTTATATTCAGGTGCGCTCAATAGTCCGGAAATTACGGTATTTATTAGCCCATAAGACAATATGTCCTATCTATTGTAATTAGTGCTGTCAGCTGATTAAAATGTTTAATCGCAATTAATCACATACATTTTCATAGTTAATCGCAGATTTTGAAAGTGCTGAAATTTTATTCTATATGATTCTTGTCAAAATGCATTTATTTCCTTTTAGGAAAGAATTAAAAAACAATATGTAACAATATAATGCTTCATTAACATTTTCAAAACAAAGCCTTCCAAGTCAATTCAAGTAACATCAAACATTTCCCAAAGTCTAAGTGAGAGGTTGACTAATTGAAAGAACTAATCCCCACAAAGATTGCATATTCATTGCAATGGGCCTGAAATGTCTCATCATCCACAATAATATTCAGCCAGTATACTGTGGCTTTCCACTTTGCTACAGCAATGGTGAAGCTGCATTCATGATTCTCATTAAGGCTGTCAGCATCATGTGGCGCTTTGAACTCCACATGAAATGCGCTGCAGACAATGTCTTTGTGATAGTTAAAGGTGCACTTTTTTTTTTTTTTTAAGTATGTCGAGGTATGGCTTACACTGACACCTAGTGACCTGGTTGCTGCATCAGTTAAACGCAGTAGTTTTCAGTTACACATGCCATTGTAGAAATTCAGCATGCACAGTAAAGCAGGATTAATTTAATCCGTGAATGAAAGTGTCCAATAACAGGGCAGTTACTGAGATTAAGCAAGTTATTTTAAGCTGGTTGTGTGATTCTAACATGGCTGCCGCCATATGGGGACCCTCTCCATGTAGAATAAAACAGCTTTTATAAGGTTACTGATATGACTAGAGTCATCATCTCATGTAACTGGTCATGATGTTATACATACGTTTCCAAATTACTATTCATTTCTTTAGAAGTAAACATTTTTAAATGAAGACGTAAAGAGTGTTCTTTTAAGATTTAATGTTTTTCTGTGGTAATTTATTATGCCATACAGAGGCTGCAAATTACTTGAAGTCCCATCTGGGCTTGTTTTGTACAAAAAAAAATAGCAATAGTAGGTCCTATCTTTGTCACAGATCTCAGAGTGTTGTGGTGTGTGCGTCAGTGTAGTGAATACAGGTGCACGCATCACAAAGGCTCCGCCTATGTTCCAGTGTTTCTGCTGATTTTTGCTTTATTAACGGTAAATGTGTTAATCGCGATTTAAAAAAACTTAATTTTTATTAATCGAATGCTTCAACGTGTTAATTTTGAGAGCTCTAATTGCAATACATTATAGATGATTGTAAGAGTGCATGTTTTGTTTCCCTTGTGTGTTTGTGTTTCCTGGAAGCACAGATATTTAAAAATAAAAGTCCCTGGTGTATTTTGGGATTTTGGTTACACAACAAACACGCATATGGGATTTTACTCATTTAGGACTCTTGCTGCCTCATTTGTCTGTGCATCTCACAGTAAGGACAGACTAAGGAAATTTTTCAACATTCAATAAATCGATTTTAAGAACTATCGGGCGATTAATATGTTATCTGCTTTCCTCACCACTTTAGTTACCAGTATCTGCAAAATCCACTTTTGGTCAACCTTTTATGTCAATATTGATTTAATAAAGTAAGAATAAAATCAATAAGATGGACTTTAAGAGAAAGGATTCACATTACAAAGAGATTTTGTCTCATTTTCTCCCACACACTCAAATACGTGCTGTGTTTACAGTAGGTGTTTCAGTACAAAAGGTTATCTGTTTATTCTGTCTACTTTGTACTAATACTGTTGACAAACCAAAGGCCATAAATATAATTTAGAGGAACAGTGAATTTGTTGATGGCTCAGCCTCATTCATTGTAATGGGTTGGATTATATTACATTTTCTGTGATATCGGAACAATAAAGTGAATCAAAGTGTATTCCATTTAGTTCTTGTGGCAATGAAACATCTCTTAATTCGAAATTGTAAAAATATTTTTTTATGATTTTCCCCCAGCATAATGCAGGTAAGGGTCTAAGAGCGCACGGCTTGGAGCTTCAACGCAGAGATGTCAAAGATGATGACCCCATCATTCCCTTTGGCTCCCTGCCTACCGTGTCCCGCTTTGGAGCCATCTCACGCACTTCTAAATCGGGCTACCCGCCAGACAGTCCAATGCCACCGTTGCCAAACTCTGCCAAACATACAGCTTCTGCTGGTAAACTGCACCTACAGCTTGATATACTGCACTTGAACTGACATTTCTAGGATGCCTTTCAATTTCCAATGACCGTAAACTCTGAATCTCGATTCTTCCCAGTCGCATTTTGCCGCAGCATTGCTAATGGGCAGGCCCAGATTGAATCTGCTGACTTTTTCCGCATTTTCTGCAATGATGTTTGGGCAAAATCTGTGGATTTTTGCGGAATGGATTTAAACATTTAAAAATGTGTTAACCAAACTCTTTTATTGGTAGCCATATATATTACAAAATAAGCAAAACTATTGCTGCTAATGAAAATTAGTTCAATGTTTTGAATGGTTGTTATCTTCTCTTTGTCATTTTAGCGGACTACAACTATGGGAACCACAGAGGGTTCAGCAGCGACTCCTACCAGCAGCACCAAACGTCTCAGGGACACTTCAGTGAACGGTATGTTGCCCCGTCTATAGTCCACTCATCGTTTAAGTTAACGTTTTATCCTATAAATTACATGTCCTTAAGTAGCAAATGGTGAGTATTTCTTTCTCATTTTGCTGTTCCAGTTTGTCCCCTGCTGTGCAGGCGAGGGAACAGCTGAGGATGGAGCTCCAACAGGTCAACCAACAGATCAGCCAACAGAGCCGTGGTCTAGAGGTGAGATTCTCCGTTATGATGATTGCGTCTTAGGCCACGTAAACACTTCAGACAGCATCACGTCAGATCCAATTAAATTTACACAAAAGTATAACATGTTTGCCAACAATTGTCATATTGTCTTCAGTGTCTAAAAAAAGATTCAGCATTAATTGGATTCGGCATCATTTGTTCAATATCCAAATAATAAAAAAAAAAAAATAGCATCAGAATGAAAAAAAATTAAATAATCGTAAAGATTTGGGCTTGATGGAATAAAATCTTTCCAAACACTTTTTCATTCCAAAACTCCTAACAAGTTAGAGGACCTGATTGAGATGTTTGACATTTAAAATATTATAAAATCAACATAGAACTCTGAATGAATAAAACAATGGATCTTTGTGGTACAAATCTGAAGGAATGCATAGAGATGCATTGTTTTCATTTAAACCTTTCCTGTGCATGTTTTCATACCCAAGATTTTGGACATGTTATGGCTGCACAGTTAATCAAAAAATAATAAAGATTACAATAACTGCTGCCGCAATCAACTAATCGTGAAAAGTGTAAATTACAGCATTCCATTTAGGTTTACTTCTGTTGCGTCAATGTTATATTCACAATGTTTTTTTGTTGTTTTTTTTGTCCCATTGTGTTGAAAGTGCAAGAATGCAATAACAAATCAGAATGGTTTAAATCACCGTAGACTATCGGCATATCTGTAACGGAAAACCTGGTATTCTATAATCGTTGATTTGCTCACTGTGTATAATTAAATAAAAATTTGAATAACAATTTTTGTTTTTCATGCAAATGAAGTAATTAAGGAACACAGCTCTATGATTCTTTTGGACATGTTGCCTACATAAAGAATATTGCATGGAGATGCCCCACAGAAAATAAATATTTAGATGTAAATTCTATTAATCTAAATAATCACAATTACAGTATTAAGGGAAATATTGTAATTTGACAATCATGATTTTTGTAATAATTGTGCAGTCCTAGGACTTGTTATGAATAAGCCTTAAAAGTGCACTCTAACTGTATGAGGTGAACGGTTGAACATAACAGAATTTAACATTTGCTAACCGTTCCATTAGTCAGTGGTAGTGTGATGATTCAGCCTCTCTCTCTCTCTCTCTTTCTCTCTCTCTCTCTGCAGAACTCAAGCTCTGTGATGTCTCAGCCGTCTCGAGTGGACTGGTCCTCTCAGAGTTTATCCAGTGAACAGCTGAGTCTTGAACTGGACCAGGTGGAGAGAGAGATCGGCATGAGGACACATGGGATGGCCATGGTTAGTGAGACTTGCAATCTGTAGAGGTTATATTAATCATTCATAATTAATATATTCAGGGCTGGACTGGTAATCTTGCATACCGGGCATTTTCTCAGTGTGGCGGTGCACTTTGGGGCTGATCAGGGGAGGCCTGGCCATCGGGAGAACCGAGCGGGCCGTGAAAGGTTCCGAATGGGCCGAGATAAGCTAAAAAGAGCCGCCGTGTTATGCAGAACAGACCACAAAACGGCACCGCGATATGCACAAAAAGGACAGTGAAACTTTTGCACCCGATTTCTCTTCCCAGTCCAGCCCTGAATATATTCCATTACCTGTAAATAATTCATGAGCTGAAATTAGATTTTAGGCAAAGTCCTTTCTAAGACTCACGTTCAGATCTTTCAAACTTGTATGACTTTCCCTCTTCTGTGGAGCACAAATTGAGATGTTAAGCAGAATGTTAATTGAAAGTAAATGTACTGTAAAAGATGATGGATTATTCATTTTTGGGTGAACTATCCCTTTAATTAATCATCGGTGGCTGATTTAATATTTATGCTGACTGATTTCAGAAATGCACCTAGTGTTAAAATCATCATGTGATTTATATCCCTGTGATCGGGCTTGATTTTATTTCATCTTTAGGAGAACCACGATGGCAAGTACAAGCTAGTCTCAGTCGGAAACGGCCAAGAGGAACGCGCTCTGCAACGAGACGAGCATCCACTGACTCGCAGGTGAGATGTAATTATTTAACCTAAATACAGAGCTCTGTCTTTCAATACAAGTCAAGATTTGATTTCAGACATGCATGAATTACCTCCACTATTTAGGATGAATTTTGATTTACAAGGGCTGCGATATGTTTGTGATTTCAATTGGAGTATAGGGCCATTAAGACTGAATGCGCGCATGCGCCAAAAAGAGCTAGACCCAGTTAAGTAAGCAAATAGAGCAGAATGCAGATGTTTTGAGGCTTGTTTTTAAAAAGTTGACGTTCTTTTGAACTTGACACAGCGTCTAGACATGGTGCTCCTGCATGAGACATGCAGCAACGGTTGAAGACGACCATCAAGCACAGGGGTGTCAAACTTGGTTCATGGAGGGCCACAGTCCAGTAGAGTTTAGCTCAAACCCTAATTAAACGCCTGAAGCAGGTAATCGAGGTCTTCAGGAGTGCTTGAACATTACAAGGAGGCATTTTGGAGCAGGGCTGGAACGAAACTCTGCAGGGCTGCGGCCATCCAGGAACTGAGTTTGACACCCCTAGAAAAACAATTGAAAAACGGCTGCAAAAGCACGTTTGGATTGAACAGCATTAGCATGTTTTAAAAGTATCACTTGTTTAAACTTCAGTAGCCAAGTTTGATTAATTTGGGTGAATCGGTTCAAAATATCTGTTCCAATGAATCAATGATTCGTTTGCATCATGACTCTAAAACGTTCATTGAAGTCCCCGTGTGGCATTTATAGTCTATTTAAATGTTTCGGTAAAAATATATGTAGGTAAATACAGATTTTAATTATATTTGGTTGAAATGATGGTTTCTCTATTATACCTATATCGCCCAGCCTTAGTGATCGTACATGACTCAATATGTCCGTCTTGGTATTTAACATTCTCTCTCTTTCTCTGGTTGTAGTGAAAGGTCAAATGGCTCCATTGTCTTGCCACATGACTGTGGTCTCATCAGCAGCAGTATGTCCTCATTGACGAGCAAGACATCCTCTCTCAGTTTGTCCTCGGAACAGGTGGAGAACGGAGTTCATTCTTAGTCGACTCTTTCTACCTCAACTTCCATTTCCACTAACACCATCCCTCTCTATGGAGCCCTGGGCACCAGTCAGCTCCCCTATCCCAGGTTCACTCCTACAGGGTACTCTCATCACCCCCCAAGCTTTGGTTATGTAACACGCAACTCATTTGCTTAATTCTGTTTCATTTGTTCTTGAGTGTTGTTCTGTTAAATAGATAAGGGCTAGATGACCATTTAACACTTGTCAGGCAATTATGGGTTGAGTCCATTAGGATTCACTGTGGATGTGCCTAAACAGACTTGCACAATCTTGCCCTCTGTTTACAACAGTACCTGCTGTTGAGTATTTGAATTTTGTTGCTCTGTGAATCACTTTTTCCCTGAGCCAAGCCTTCTTCTATTGCCTTCTCCTCAGTCTTAAGTATTTGTCAGGCAACGTGTACAGTAATTCGACAGGAATAATGTTTTAATTGTCGTTAGGTAAGTGTACCATTTTGGTTTTTGAAAGGAAATTCGGTTTTTGAGTTTTTTGTCATATGCGCTACATTTTTGGTAGTTGCTCTATTGCTTAGTTTGCTTGGAGTCACGTTTACACTTATTCTGTCACATAGTTTACAGTGTTTAAATCAATATAAGAATAATTTTTAAAGTATGTACAGTAACTGCTGCATATTCATCCAACAGTAACTAACCAGGCATGGCACAAGTTTGCATCTATAAGCAATTTTCATCTATATTGAGGCCAAAGTATACTAAGTTTTTCTGCATGCCGCTACATCTCAAAAACAGCGTACGGAAAGTAAACGTCGTCATCGACACAGTAGATATTTGGACAGCCCTTGCGCACTTGACTGGTTTGTGATACTCTTAACACAGTTGATGCGCATGCGTCGAACACATCCGAATGTTATTGATGTTTAATGCACAGTAATGTGGAGCGAGATTTTGCACCAATGAGATTACACAGGAAACCTAGCACAACACCGCAGAAATAGAAAAATGTTGGTGTTTTGGACAAAAACTCAACCAAAAAGCTTTTATCGTTTGTCGCTTTATCGCGTTGTGCCAGGCTAGGGTAAAGTGTTACACTTTTTATCATGTGATCAGTTTCATCATGATGGGGGTCAAAACTATACAGTATATAGTTGTTTTTTCCATTGGGCTTCATTTGTTCACCAGCTTTTGTTTACAGCGTGATGTAAATGTTCATTGTAATACTTAATAGTAATGCTCGTAAACCCAAGGGTTCACTAAATGAACCTTAATTCCGCTCGTGCCCACAAACCATTTTCTGATCTCAATCGGGCCCTTATATTGTTTTCAGTGTATTGCACTGTTCTCTCAACTGCCTGGAGACTTCGATTGAGCTGGCGTTAATAATCTTCTGCTATGATGGAGAATCATTGCAATTGTTCTCAGGGATGCAATATATTTTTTTTTTTTTTTTAATGAATTGAAATACCAATCCAGGTCACTCTTTCTGTGCATGGAGCAAATATAAAGAGAGAGATGGATGTGGAGTCTGTGGTTGGTTGGGAGGAACTCAAACTTAAACGCTTTTTGTACCCCACTTAAAGTTTTTGTTTTTATATTGTGGGTATAGTTGCATTTTTCATCCTGTGGATGAAAAGAAAAACCATTATGACTACACACAAACATACATTCTGTTTTAAGAATGCCGATGTAATATATCAAACTTCACTTTGTCAGTGGAATAACAATCTTCAAAACAAGCATAAATTCCAAAATCTGGAAGCCTGGTGATTTATTCGTAAATGTTTGAACATTTCTTATGCACTGTTTCTTAAAGGTAACTCATTTCTGAATGATGTGGCATATTGATATTCAGTCCAAAAAAGACTTTGATCCTCTTAAAACCGCCACAAAACTCCTCTATTCTCAGTTCTATTTAACTTCTTTGAAGTGTTTTATTGGGCTGGTTTGATCGAATCACAGGCAGTATGAGCGACCAGTTCTCCTCACTTTCATTCATATACTGGCTGTGGAGGGGGAATGGCTCCTGGGTGAATTGTTTCACTGAACATTGAAGTCTTGTGACAGGTCTAAAATCTTTAAGATAAAGGACAGGATGTTTGACTGTTTGGACTGGAAATAGTTGGACGTCTTATCTTCAAAACAGCCAAACCACTAAGCGAGGTCAGAATATTTCCCCACTAGTATGTTATTTGGGTTCTGTTTTGCGCCAACTCAGCAAAAATTGAGCTTTCTCATTACATGGATGTCCGTGAGCTCTGTACTCCACCACCGGCCAGTTCTCCATCTGTATTTTCATAATGAAAGAGCTTTCTGAAGTTACTCCAGTTTATTTAAGGAAGTTTGCCCAAGGCTAAAATATTTAGCTTTGTTTTTATTTTTTTTATAGTGTGCATCACAGACAGACAGAAATATAGGTTATACATGGTGTGTTGTTGGGTGTGAAATATTGATGATGTTGTTTAATGATAAAGTTGAACACATACCCTTTAGCTGTTAATCTTTGTTGAACAAAATCAAGCATTTGTCCGTAATTAAGTATATAATCACATGTAAAGTGAACAATCAGGTTGGAAGTATTATGAACGGCACTCATTTGGTTAAAATGAGCATTAATCAAAATTTAACTCAACACATATTTAATAGATGAACAGGCAAAGGGTAGGAAATGTGTAGAATTTTGTGAATGGCAGGCTCAAATACTACGGGTACAAATTTTTGTATGCAATGGCATTAAAACACGACTGTAAATCCATCAGTAAAATTATTCAAAATATAAACTATTCGCTGTAAATCTCAAACTTACATTCTTCCACGCAGATCACTTCCTTAGTGGTGAGATCTCATCACTTGATACAAAACACTGTCAATTTGGAGTGTATTAAAAATGTTTCTGCAAGTATGAAATGGTCTCACAAGACATCCTACAGATTCTTTAAAAGCACATATTTTGGTGGAACGTCTCTTAAGTTGGAGTTGATTGCTATTGTTTTATTTTCGTTGTTTAGTTATCTTTTTGATAGTGTTACTATGGCTTCGGTCTGAGCTTTAGACATTTAAGCAATCGTCAAAATTGGAAGATTACAACTTAACAATTTCGATTTCAATTTGGTTTTGATAATTGTTGATCTGTGATTCACAATGTAGACTTTAATGAAAATTAGTTAAAAAGAAAAGGCGAAAAGCCGGAAGCTTTGTTTCTGTGGAGCCAATCTACTGATTATGGAGGACTATCTTGTTCCTGTTTTATAACATCTACATTCTCTGTTTTATTTTAAAAGAAAACCTTTGGTTGGTTTAAGTATATTTGGGTGTAAACGCCTTTGCCCTGTTGCCTACTCTTTCTTCTGGACTGTAATTTTTGTTCGACCACAGTTTCAACACTTCAAGACTGTGCCTTTTATACAAATCTGCAAATATTAATGTGTTGGGTGTGTAGATGTAGCCAAACCATCTTTATTATATTCAATAATAATCAGATCTTCTCAGTCTTCTAAGTCAGCATTTATATTAAATGATCTTTTCAAATCTGCAGGCTTTCAGGCCACCAACTGAGTACTGCCTATCCTTTCTGAGATAAAGGAAATTATTGCCAGGTCATTTGATTGTTTTGTTTTTTTTGTAGCCATTTTGTGTATCTTTATACAAGCGAACTTGAGTATTTAAGCGTGTTTCATGGAGTGATGGTGATTGTTCCATCTTTTTGGTGTTAAGGTTTGGAATGGATCAGGAAAACGAGGACAGTCTATTTATTTGTGTATTTTGTCATAGTTTGTGTTGTTTATTGAAAGAGGGAGTACCATGGCTTATTTCATGATTCATAATGTTATCGAAAGTGAGGATACATTTTCATACAAGCGTAGACAGTTCCTTTGTACTGAAGCAAGACTGTTTTTTCCAATGACTGTTTCCTTGAATGAATCGCAGATATGAACTACTCTCTCAAAGAAGGGCTTGATTTACTGTGGTGTTGAAATGATGTACTTGATGTCAGCCATTTGAAAATGTACAAAGAAGTTTAACCTATTGTTGTTTACATGATCTCCCAATGAGCCAATTGGGATCACCTTCGATTTAAAAAGGGAACCAAAATGAGTGAAACTTGTCAAGGTGATGTCTAGGTTATATTTCAACCCCCTCTCATTACTGTAATTAAAAAAATATTTTACATTTACCGTAATGCAAAAATCGAATTATCATTACCATAACGCAAAAATCGTATTATCATTACTGTAACACAAACATGTTATTCTCGTTATCGTAAAGTAAAAATCGAATTTTCATTACTGTAATGCAGAGCAAAAATCTCCACTTTACCGTAACGCAAAAATGTAATTCTTATTACTGAATGCAAAAATCTAATTCATTTCCGCAATGCAAAAAATATCTGTCAATACTGTAATGCAAAAATCTCATTGTCATTGCCTTATTGCAAAAATTACATTCTTATTACGGTGTGAAAGAAATTCAATTAAAGAGAGAACAAATGCGTCCGGACAGGATTTTCGTTACTGCATTCTGGTATCAATAATAAAATGTCATATTACATTAATGAGAATTGGAAGACAATGTGCTATTATATAATTAAATTATGCTTTAAGTGAAAACTTTATGGAAAATATTATTTGGAATTAAATATGATCTGGACATTTTTCTGTGGGATCCACCCACCCAGTGCTGACTTTTTAATTAAAAACAACGTATGTCTTTTTTATGATCAGCGTCCAATGAAAAGCCTCCGTGTTCGTTGGAACTCCTGTGAGTATAAAAATGAGTGATTGTTGAATGCGTTCAGGGTCTCTTAAAATGAGAATGTAGTGCTATCTAGTGTAACATGTCGTAAAACTGCAAAGATTTATATATGAGGAAATAGGAATGGTTGAAATTTGAATTTTGACACTTAGTGCCTGAAACACCCAAGATTGCAGTGTTTTCCCACACTGATAAATGATTAATGGTACAGAACGTTCCCTGGTCTTGAAGGAAAATGATACATTGCACACACATACGTAGGAGGGCATTTCAGTAGTATATTGAGAAGTCACAATGTTACTTGGAAAGCATAAGGGTTGTGCACATAAATACAGGCTTTAGTGTTTTAGCTTATAGCTGCAGGATGTAGTTTTGAACTGAGTGATTGTGTTTGTTCTGATGTGTCCGAAGGCAGTGCTGTCCACCTCATTTCTGTCTATTTGTTCCAACATACTCATTGCTTGCACTCATGTATTGACTTTTTTGTGAGATGGGGAGTTTCGTGGTCTTTTTTTACCATGATTCATAACATTGGGAAATATAATTGCTTTTGATGATTTCTCCCATATTATCTCATATTAGACTGCTTAAATTAAGGTACACTTTAACTTCTACATGAATAAGAAAATAAATGTTTGTATATTATACTCCATTAAGGAATGTTTAGAATTATATTTCTCCAATGTGGATGTAGTTGTAATACCTTTTTATTTTCTTCTTTGTACAAGATTTCACTGTGTGAAATTTTGGATTGCATTTTTGTTTAATACAACTCCTTTTCTTCTTTGAGAGGGCAAGTGGGTATTGCCAACTGGATTTTTCTTTTTTTTTTAGATATTGAAACACTTGAAATTATTTAATAAGAAATGTATTTTATGTGCAACGGTGATTCTGGCATGAATTATGAATAAATGATATTGTAAACCATCTCTTTTCTGGTCTTTTTAGTTTTTTTACTAGTTCATGCATATGTAAACCCCAATTACTAGCTTTGGATGATGGTGAACATTGAACTAAAGACCTTGTTTGATTACCATTGTCTTATAGTTTTACTGATAAGAAACAGAATATTTGTTGTAAACGTCAGTACCATTCTTTGTTTGGATTGAAATGGATGGTTTTAACAATGATTGTTTTGATTGGATTCCACATTATGAATCATATCTCCTCTTCTTGTGAATAACAAATCTGCACTAATCAATAGCTCAAAGGTTGGTTTGAGTAAATTTTGTGTCTTTATTCACTGGAGTGCTCTTAAGGGTACTGACCTGTCCAGAGAGCAGTGTTTTGCTTCAGTTTGCTGCCAACTCAAGTAGAACATAGCCCCAAACAGATCTTTAAAAAAAGCAAATAGGACGACATCAGGTAAGTGATACTTATACTGCATTCGTTGACTAAATCTACAAATGGCCTAATCAGAAAGAATTGTTCTGTTAAAAGAATTATTTGTACGTGTCTTGGTCGATCTTAGGGTTAACCTTTAATGTAATAATAGACTGATTTTTATTTTCAGCCCAATTTGGTAATGCAATTCAGGTCAAAGCTTAATGTGTAATATGGAAACTCCATGTATGAATAAAATATAAATTAAATGTTTATTTTATATACAAATCATTCCAAAGGCGCATTATAAAAATAGAATTTTAGGACTAAGAAAATCTGCTAGTAGCCATCTCATTTAGGTACTGTTCCTGGTCTGACTTCTCCTTCAACCTTAGGTAGGATGAAGTTGTTGGCATGTATGTGGGCTCTCTGGGTTCTCGCCCTCTGCTCGGTTCAGGCAATCAAAGATATCTGCAATGCAAAACCCAAAGACCTACCCTTGGAGCCAATGTGTGTCTACCGTAGATCAGACCCCGAACTAGAACCGACTGAGGAACCTGACAAGATCCCAGCTGGTACCAACCCTCGAGTGTGGGAATTGTCCAAAGCCAACAGTGGTTTTGCCCTCTCGTTGTTCAAGCAGCTTTCTGAGGAAAAGCCCAGTGATCAAAACATCTTTCTGTCGCCAATTAGCATCTCAACTGCTTTTGCCATGACAAAGCTCGGGGCTTGTAACACCACACTGGAGCAGCTCATGAAAGTAAGGTGTCAAATAATTACAACATCACGAAAAAAATACACTATACACTGACAGAAGAAAATGTGCATAAATTGTACATCTAGGGGTACAACAGCTTGTCACTGGGGCAGTACCCTCAGTAAACCCACTGTACACTCTTTACACCTTAAGATGTAAATGTATCTTTAGGTACAATGGGTGTACCTTTGAAGGTACTGCACCAGTGAGTGATTTTCTATTGTACCCCTAGAGGTACCATTTTTACACATTTAGTGTAGTAATAAAATGCAGGTCAACAACTTCTCTATCTTCAATATGTAGGTGTTTGAGTTTGATTCGATAAAGGAGAAGACATCAGACCAGGTTCACTTCTTCTTTGCCAAGCTGAATTGTCGGCTGTACCGCAAAAAGCACGAGACGACCGAACTGATCTCCGCTAACCGTTTGTTTGGAGACAAATCTACAGTGTTTAATGAGACCTACCAGCAGATCAGCGAGATGGTCTATGGAGCCAAGTTGATGCCCCTCAATTTTAAGGTAAGTTGTCTGTTTCCGTGAACAAGTTTCGAAGTACTGTCACTGTAAAACTTAAAATACTCCAGGTTACATTTAGGAGCCTCACGTGGCCTATTTATGTACTCAAGGAACTTCAGGGTATACTTCAAGAACCTCAAGGTCTTTCCCTTATGATGGAGTTACTTAAGGAACTGTTGATAGTCCGTACAGTTTTTTTCTTGCCGAAACTAAGAGTACGTTTCTCAGGGAACTAAAAGGTTGCCTGGGGGATCTCCAGAATGTTCTGCCAGCATGGCAGTTGAGGAACCCTAAATAGCACCTTGAGTATCTTTTAATTTTTACAGTGCAGGCTATCCAATATTTTCCCATTAACTAATCTTTCAAGTTTTGTTGTGCAGGAGAACCCTGATTTTTCAAGGAAGGTGATAAATGAATGGATCGCCAACAAGACAAAAAACAGAGTAAAAGACACCTTGCCAGAAGGTTCAATAGACTCCATGACCATATTAGTCTTGGTAAACGCCATCTACTTCAAAGTAAGTGTGGATATATGTAGGTACTCATCCTTAACTTACAATTTTCCACTTTCAAGCTTTGTTACAAAGTCCGATTTTTGTATACCAGGGTCAATGGAAGCACAAGTTTGAAAAGGAAAATGTCATAGAAGCTGACTTTCACATTAGTAAGACCCAGAAGTGTCCAGTCCACATGATGTACCAAGAGAACAAATTCCAGTATGCCAGAATTCAAGAAGACAACATACAGATACTCGAGTTGCCCTACAATGGTGGTGACATCACAATGGTGCTCATCTTACCTACCGATGATAAATCTCTGTCAGAAGTAAGTCTCTTTAAGACGATTTGCAAAAAAGTAAATGTTCTCCTTAAACATCCTCTCCTGGACATCCAAGTAACATAATTGTATCTAATTAAGGTGGTGGCAAACATGAACCTCAAGAAACTTGTTGGTTGGCTACATGCCATGAAAGAGACCACAGTGGCTGTGCAGATCCCTAGTTTCCGTATTGAGGACAGCTTAAGTCTCAAAGAGCAACTGAAGAAAATGGGCCTTGTACATCTTTTTAGTCCAGATCATGCCAGTCTCCCAGGTATGACTCTACACTTTAGCTGCAAAATTCAGTATACATGCCAGTGATACTGGTCCATCTACAGTATGTATACTGAGGCCTTTTTGAAATCCGATGTGGTTACACATTTAAAGGCTAATTCACACTGACCCAACTTACTCCAACAAACCCCAACATTTAAAACGTTCTAAAGTGGAATGTTGAATCACCTGTCAATCACATCTAGAATGTACATGTGCATTCTCTATACAAGCCGATAAAATGCAGATTTTTTAGCGTAATATGAGGTAAAGAATCACAATTTATGATACCAGTATTGTCAGATTTTATTGCTGATTTGAAACATGTTCTATGATCATAATCGTGACCAATCGTTTTTGAGATTTTGGTCTTTCTTCGTTCAAGTAGATAGGAGCTGCACTGGAATGACTAGAAATATCCTCCCGAGAGTGTTCCAAAGATGGCCGACAGTGGACTGACTTGCTAGAAAGACTTTGGGTTAACACACTGTTCCATCAAAACCCATAAACCATGTTTATTGACATCTGTTGGGGCAGTGTGAATTAAGATGAAGGAATGCCTAGTTTTTTCGCCTGCTGTTACGTCTTGCACTCAATTGAGTGTTCGAGCCTTTCAAAGTATACTAAAAAGAATAGTTTGACGCATGTGCACTACAGTTGATTCAGACTAATCACACTGTGAATTCAGTGAGAGTAGGTTGAAAGTTCTGCAGTTGAAAATCGGTCTTTGCTTACTGAAATTCTAACCACTGCCCCCTGTGCCCAAAGCTGGAAGTGTTGTTAGACATATGGGCATGTGTGAGCTCCACTTTCCAGGTGAAATGTCCAAAGAGTGATGCCAAAAGAGAGTTGTATTTATAGTTTTAAATTATGTAATACAGTAATGTATATTTGATTAACTTTAACCCGTAACCCCAATCCTAAACCTAACTGACAGTGGAATAAAAAATGTAGTTTAGAACAAAAATGCAATGTGAACGCCATTACTTCCTGGTTCCCATGGGACCAGAACTCGTGTTTTGCAGGTTGCTTGCGCAATCAGTAGTGCTAGAGGGAAAGTTTTAATCAAGTGAATTGCTGCCAATTGTCTGATGGGGGATGACACTTGTCAGTAATTCATCAGTATGGGGTTTATTTCAGAATACATGAACTTTCGCAAGCTACATGTCCATTGCAGGTCCGCACGGATACAAACAAAATGGGCTATGCCTGGACCCTGCTGATGATGAAATTTACGCAACTCTCGATGGATAACAAGCATACTTTAGGCATAAGAGTTTACTTGAAAAGCCTGACAAAAATGTACTGCCATTGTTTTCGTGGGGTTATACTGTACTTTTTTTCTAGGGATGGTTACTGAGGGGCCGGCCTTGTATATCTCTGAAGCTTACCACAAAGCGTTCCTTGAGGTATATTTTTAGTATTGCTTTTAAATTGACAAAACCATTGCTGGCATAACTACATTGCAAGACAGTCCAAGACCTGCCATTCCAAATATCTTGTTTTCTTCCTGATTTTTACGTCTCTTCAGGTGAATGAGGAGGGTAGCGTGGCAGCTGCTGCCACAGCGGTAGTCGCCAAAGGGCGTTCCTTTAACATCTTCCGGGAGCAATTTATAGCAAACCAGCCCTTCCTTCTGCTGATCCGTGAGTCCACTATCAATGCCTTGCTCTTCACCGGCCGAGTGGCAAATCCTTGTGGGAGCAGTTAATATGGATCTGGCACTACGACGATGGTTATTGATCATCATTGTGGTTTATTGTAACTTGATGAGGCTGCTTTGTTTCTTCATTATTGGTATAAAAATAACTTAAAATTTCTCACAATAGGCTGTTTTTTGAAATGAGCATATCAAGAGGTTCAATAGTTTGCATCGAAAAAGAATGAACAGCAGTAATAATATATGTACAGGCACAGAACAAGGATAAAACAGGTTTATTTTTTCATATTAGAAATTTGGGTTTAGCAGTATCACACAATCTGGGCGTACATAATCATACATTTAAAGAACATAATTACAAATCCTTCACAGTTACACTTAAAGTGCTTAATTTATTTTTAGAAGAATGGACTTGACATACTGCCAGTGAGAAAAGGACATAGTGGTTATTGTGAAAATGGCATTCACATTATTAATTATGACTAATCATCCTTCTTCCTGTACCATTTTAAAAGGGCAAAGTCCTCACAGAAATGTAGATTAATCATAAACTGATTAACATCAAATAAGTAATTATATCTTTAATCGCCTATGAATATAATTTCTAAATGATTAAAACAGAATATATTTGCTATTTCAATACATACATTGGTTTGCTATTAAAATTAGACTGACTTGAGTTCTATTATGCTAATGCTTGAGTTTTTAAATTTGGACTTTCAACCATGAAATGCCTGTTATATTTTGTTTTATCTCATGGTTATGTAAAATAAAACATTTTCCTTAAGACATACTATAGACTATAATGCTTTTTGTGAGCTAAACAATATAGCAGGACAAATTGTAAAGGTCAATATTTTGGCTTCTCTTGGTGCAAATTTAGACGCCTAAAAATGTCTATGTTTGGCGATTACAAAAGACAAATACAACATGCAAATAAACAAATTCTACTGAGGGTCAGTAGAAAAAGAAATTGTCTTGTTTCCTTGTATAAAGACTCTGAGGTAAGAAAACAGTTGACAACTTCTTTGACAAAGTATCACGTTTGCTTGCTTATTCAAACAAAGTGTTGATATACGTGTAGGCTCTTTGCATTAAAGTGTCCTCTTCCGAAATGTGTTGCTTCTAACATATTTGCCCCAGAGGGACTTTGATGCGACACAACTGAACAAACTGAAGTGATAGTTCAGTGGTGTCATTTGGTGTTCTTGTTCATGAAAAAAAAAAGAAAGAAAAACACTTTGCAATATGGTTCAATCTGTTAAACATTAGTTAACAAAGGAACAGTTACAGCATGTATTTACATTGGTTAATGTTTCAACATAAATGTATTCATAAATACATTTCTTTCAATTAAAAGTAGTTAATGCATTAACAAAGATGAATAAATGCTGTAAAAGCATAACTGTGCATTATATCTCATTATAACAAACATAACCTTATCGAAAAGTGTTGCGCACTTAATTTAAATTGCATTTGCCAAAATGCATAATTGCTTTCAATTTGATTTAAGACGACAATCTTTTTCATGTAACTTCTAATTTTAATGTCAATTAATTTTAGGTCAAATTTTGAAATATATTGGCATAAAGTACAATAATTAAGTGTGAAATACATTGGTGTTATGGTGTCTTTTAGTTTTCGGCCCACTTTATTTTAAAAGCAGCTTGGCGATTTTGGAAATGGGGTGAAATATTGCTTTGTAGGTAGTTCAAACTACACATTCTGTAACACTGTGTTATGATCAGACATAATTTGGTATTGCTCAGTCAATACCATTAAACTGCAGTAGATGCATTTTCATACAGAACATGAATGAAATATTACAGCCTAATATATACACTGTAGCAACACCTGTATCCTCTGCCGTGTTATTTAAAGCTTAAGAAACAAATACAAAAGGCAAACAGATAATATTTGAATTAATAATATAGTTTAAAAAATTTCAAATAAAAAAACAGGCCGGTCGGTTGACCATTAAAGTTTCGAAGGCCAATGATAGATATGCACAAACAAATTAAAACATGCAGAAATGTCATTATCATTAGCCCTAAAACCCAAATTCATTTCAAATTTAGACCGCTAAAATGTGCAATACAATAATTGGAATGCTTGATTACAGATATAGATCCCTTGTTATTAAACGGTTGTTATTTCATTCTTATAGAGAGGATTTAAGTCTCCCAAGTCTTATATACCCCGATTTAAAATTCAAAAAATTAAAGGCAGTCCATTAAAAGAACCTTTCATATTCTTAAAACATTAGATTATGATTATGTAGCTTACTAAAAAATTCATCTGCCATTCTCTATTATTATGAGGTTGCATTGTGACAAATAAAAGCGTCATGCTCTTCTATTTACCTGGGTTCTGCACTGTACAACAAAGTTGAAATTAAACAGTTTCAGGTTTGTATTTCACTGCGACTGCATCTTGAGGGATGGGTATTTACATCGAGAGGAAATGTTCATATGCGTGTACGTTTTTTGCTGCACTTGTGAAACATGGCGACCCGAGTAACCCAGAGCCAGAATTCCAAGAAAGAATAACTGCTTGGTACAAACCAAAAAGGTAAACACAAAAAGTAAACAGCGAGTTCCTGATATTTGTAAGAAGTGTTTACCTGCTGACCTGTGTTCACAGATGTGAGTGACGGTAAAAGTGGACATGAGGTGAGGCGCTCAAAATCCTTTTCGGAAACATCAGTAGCTGTTTTTTATAATATTAATCAACCCTTTCCTAAATAACGGTCACAACCGAGTGTGATTCACAGCCTTATAAAAAAATCAGAATTAATAAGAGATTTACTTTCGCTTAAAACGTCTTTCCTTTTGTTGATCACTGTAAAAACTCCCTCTTTACTTTTAAGTATAAATTTGTCTAAATATGCATAAGTGACATGTATATAGATATACAAATATACTAAATAAAAATATCCCCATCCTATCTTTAAATGCCTGATATAAGCTCTTTTTGTCTTCCTCCAAATCTTAAAAGGGATGGTTCACCCAATCACCCTAACTTTTATGGGTTTGAACCCCATATGACTTTCTTCTGTAGAACACAAAAGTGATATTAAGCTGCCTCTGTCACTATTCACTTTCATTGTGGTGGTGGGTGGGTGGGGTGTAATGGGGCAAACACTCTGCCTAACATTTCAATTTGTGTTCTATGGAAGAAAGTAAACCATATGAGTGTTGGTGAACTATTCCTTTAAGGGTTTAAGGACTTCCACTTTATATATATATATATATATATATATATATCGGTTCCTTTGGTTACTGAGAGCTTCAGTAAATTCACATCAATAGCACCAACTGGAAACATCTGTTCGTAAGCCAAGTGTAAAAGCACTTGACCCCAAATGGTTCAAGTGCCATCCACTGGATGAAGGGAAATCTCACACTAAAGTCGTTCCGTGGCATTTTGTCATTTCCCAGACATCACTGACATACGGTTGCTGTTTTCTAAACTGTTTCGACGACCATTTCAAGTCCGTTCTGGTTCGTCTCCGTATTTCTTTTGACTTGATACAAAAAGGCAGAAGGTTATGCCATGTTGGAAACCCCTTCCCCCTGTTCTAACACATTCTACAAACAAAACATCAGACCAGTATAACAAGTTGGAGAGACTTGTGAATCTCGCAACGATGTACATGAAACGGAAAAAAAAAACACTGAACAAATTCGGTTGAGTGCATCCACGTATCTTCGTGTGACAGATCGGTATTGCGTAGTGATGAGAGAGAGAGAGGTAACTGTGCGGTATTGTAGCTTATCTGAGGTTGAAGAATGTCACTGTATAATTAACATTCAGCAGCTGGGTTTTACAAAGACCTTTACGGGACTAAATTTGAATAAATATATTTGTTACTGCTATATTCTACCATCTTTTCCCCCAGCATGCCTGTTTCCCACCAATGTTAAAGGAAAAGTTCACCTGAAAATAAGAATTTAGTCATACTTTATCCCCCTGCCCCCCAAACCCATAAGTCTTTCTTTCTTCCGTGGAATACAAAAGGAGAAATGTTGAATGTGTTTAAATGGGGGCACGGGCCCTGAAGATTCACTTTCATTATGTGGAACAGAGCGGCTTCTGTTAAACGAAAGAAAGTCATTTGAGTTCAGAGGGGCATCAGGGATTGTAATCAGAATTTCTATTTTGAGGCGAACTGTTCCATCAAATCAGGAAAACGATATGCTGTGAGTGTTTCTTAAACGGAGGCCATGTCCACACTACAAAAGTTGTCGAGTGAAAACGAAATTAATTTAGTTACGATTGCGCATCTCATCCACACTAGAAAGACGTTTTCCGCCACCAAAAATGGAGCGTGTTACCACATATTTAGTGAAACAATGACGTTAGGAAACTGACAGATTAGTGTGGACATGGCCTTATGAACCCAAAATTCCACGGCCATTTTCCTTTCATTCTCTTTGAGGCCTTTAGCATAAATGTGAGCAATAAGTTTAGATTTTATGGCAGGCCGTATCGGCACTTAATACAAAACAAAAACCAAAAAAACAAATCTGATGTTGGGTCAGACCTGAGGGTCCCTAATAAAAACTGAACCCGTTTTTCTAAGCTTGCCATGGCAGGGGAGCGTGATGTCTAGCTCCGGATTAATTTATCAAGATTGTCTCAAGGCAGAGAAGAGAAGGACTACGACGTCCTTTCGTTTTCATAATTCACCATCTGAAACAAAGTAGTTTGGCAATTTCAATGCAATTTGACCAAATCATAGCTAGAGCTTCTCTTTTGTTTGTCCTGAATTATGACGTTCTGTAGTAGTACAAAAATATAAAACAACGTAACATATGTGTATTATATATATATATATATATATATAAGACAGGAAAGGCAAAAAACTAAACAAAACTAAAAAAAAAAAAACAGAAGAAAGAAAAACAGAAAAAAAAAAAATCACTGCATACAGTGGTGTGTGAGGTTGTTGGAGTGTGGCTTGTCTTCATTTGTTGATGTCCAGTTCAGTTTGTATGGTGAAGGTAGATGCGGTTTAAAGCGGAAATACCATTTATAAATCCCTATAGAATACTAGTCCTAGCAAACAGTTCTTTGCATTTTTGCTGTCAATGAAAAAAAACAATTGTCTAAAACTTCCCAAGTATAACGCAGAAGATTCTCCCTTTTTTATCCGTTCCTTGTTGACAGCAGCAAAGAGAACCTCCTACTTCCAACTCTACTGCAATTTTTCAGTGTGGATGGTGGAAGCCAGGGGACATAGGGGTCTCTGAAGACAAGGTCCTGTTGGACCCCATTGTCCTCTGTCTCCATGGACTCTTAAGGCTAGGGTATACTTCGTTTTTACATGTGCCGTTCCATCTCGCACACGCTTGAGCACTCAGCCTTTCAAAGTATAAGCGTATAAGCATACGACCAATGACGCAAAAAGACAAGGACTGTCCTGGTGTCTAGGAAAACTACGCACTGTGCGCAAGACGTACCGGCACGTGGAAAATTGAAGTACACTTTGGCCTTTAATATTTTTCCCCTCAGAAGCCATCAATCTGGCCCAGTTGTGGAGACCGAAGGTTGTACCCCTTCTCCAAAGGACGAACTGGCGCCTCCGCCTCCACCGTTGCCCTCAGTCTCCTCCTGGGTGGGCGACTCATCTTCGTTCTGGCCTCCCCGGGAGGTGACCGTAGTGGTCTCGGGCGAGGCACTGTGGGACACATCCTGTGGGGTGCATCCTGGATGGTTCTTGCGGAAGTGCTGGTTGAGGATGGCCTGGAAGGGGAAGCTCTTGCCGCAAACGTGGCAGTGGAAGGGCTTGTTTCCCGTGTGCTTTCGAATGTGGTACTCAAGCTGGTCCTTGCGGGTGTATTTCTTCCCGCAGATGCGGCAAACAAAGGGCGTAATGCCCATGTGCAAGCGCATATGGCGATCTAGGCTACCTTTCTGGTTGAAGGACTTGCAGCAGTAGATGCAGGTGAGACGGGGGTTGTAGCGGAACCATCGATCACCTACCTGTTCTCGGAGGTACTCCTCGTATCCTCCCATGTCAAACACAGCTTGTTCTTCTCCCTGTAGGGGAAAACTGATTGGTTATGGTCTGTTTCGTGTTCGTGCAACCTTAAAATTAAACATGAAAACCCAATTGAAAAACGCTGTCATAACTTCACCCATACTGAAGCTGAGAAAATGGCTTCAAAGTATGCCTTTAGAAGAACTGGAATTTGCCACGTGAGCCACAATGACTACTTTTACGATACTTTTGGATCCTTTCTAAGCTTTAAGGTGAGACAATTGTATTGAAAATACTACAATATTCATTAAAACATCTCCATTTGTGTTCTATATAAGAAAGTAAGTCATATAGCAAGATCAGTAAAGAGAAGAGTAAATTATTACTGAAATTTCCTTTCTGGGTGATCTGTTCCTTTAAAAAGTGAAACGAGGGATATAAGTGTTAAAGCCAAGTCTTGATCTATGTCTTCTACATCTAGGATGGGTTACCTGTGAGGTGGGATGTCTCTGGTTGTCAACTCTCCCCGGAGACTCACTCTTGGCTCTTTGTCGGTCAGCCATCACCACCACACTTCCTGTTGGACTAAACCTGATGATAAAACACAACATGGCTTAAAACTGAACACTTTATACTGAGCTTGTATGCAGAGGCGAATGGGGTATTTTTGTGGCAATTAAATGTTGCGTCACACCTGGATTATCCAAACCTTAAAGTCAACGTGAAATGAAGTTTGCAACACATTTTACATCCATAATATGTCACATTTCAATATGTCAATATGTGTATTTTTAATGAGTAAAAAATGAAGGGCCAGACTTGAATTATTCCATCTTGAATAGGAGAAAAAGTGGTCTATAGACAGGTGGTGGGAGGGGAGGAGTTGGAATAAAAGAGGGCTTGTGACAACAGTCGAAAAGGAAAGTTGTTATAGAGGCAGGGAAAGTTAAACATTTTGATGAATTTTTTTGAAAAATACACTTGTTTCTGTCTAAATTGGTGCTTTTTACTATTTACTATTACCTGCACTAAGCAAACATTGTTTTTATTTAGAATAACATGCACCAATGACTCATATTAACCTCCTGCGACCCTCGTCCACATGTGGATGTTGTATTTTGGCTTAAGTTAATTTAAACCGAATGAATATTGTTCACAAGACTCTACACTGTCATTTAAGGGTTAAACTTCTGGCGTCACATGACACAACAGCATGACGTCGATTTCCGTTAAGCTCTACCACGGGCGCAGCGCCAACAAAAGTGCCTCTGGGAAGAAACCTCAAAATGAGTAGCATCTCTATTTTTGTTTGATATTCTGCTTTAAAAAAGGCATACATTTTTCAAGCACCAGCGCGCTGATAAACATGATGTCCACATATGTGGAAATTGGGACCTTATTCACACAAAAGTTGAAATAACAGGTTAGTTACTTTGAATAACTTTCAACATTAAAGGGACAGTTTGCCAAAATATTAAAATTCTCTCATTATTTACTCACCCTCATGATATCCCAGGTGTGTATGACTTTCTTTCTTCACCAGAACACATTTGAAGAAAAATAGAAAAATTTCTTAGCTCAGCAGGTCCTTAAAATGCAAGTGAATGGCGATTTCTCATTTGAAGGTCCAGTTATCATAAACTTCATCCATACGACACCAGCTGTTAAATTAATGTCTTCTAAAGTGACACGATTGGTGTGAAAAAGATAAATATTTAAGTACTTTTTTTAAACTCTAAATCATGCTTCCGGCTGGCAGTGGTATGCGCGTTATGTAATTGAATTGGCATTTGAAACACGCGAGAACTGACGCACGTGCGTCACAGCCGGAAGAGTAGTAACATTAGACCAGGAATGTGCATTAAGAAAGTAAATGGTGTACATTTTCATTTCAACAATTTCATTTTGATTTTGAACCCAGCTATATAAATGTTAACATAACAGAGAAATAATAAACCATACTTATGTAAGATTTCACACACCTCTCTGTCTCACTGAAGCTACTGGAAGGCTGGGAACTTTTCCCCCCTCTTCCCCCATCCTGCACTAGTGTACTACGTCCTGAGGTTTCAATCATCACCGTTGAACCCTCCTCTGCCCCGCTGCCATCTTCTGCCGATGCCGGAGTCTCTGCCCCAATCCACTCTTCCATCCTTTCCGTCTTAATCCGAAACCCATCCACTACCCTCACGGTCTGCTCTCCGCCCCTGTCCACTTCAGTCTCTGTCTCCACATACCACTGCCCAGCTCGATTAATACGGAGAATGGGCACTTTCCCAGATCTCACCTCTTCCGAGCCAATTCCGCTGTGCTCAACGATCTGAGGGCTCATGGACTCGCCAGGAGGACTGATTTCTCGGACTTCCCTCACATCACGAATGTTGATCACCCCTCCGGTGTTGCTGATCAACCTAGAGCTGCTATGTCTGGGACTTAGGGTGCGGGACCCCGCTAGTGCCATTCCGCCTTTTCCTGACTCGATTGTTTGGTTGGAGGTTCTGTGGGCTCCGCCCCCAAGCTCTTCCTCCACATCCGATAGGCTGATCTTGAAGTGGATGCCCTCTAAAATCTGGGTGCAGCGATCAATAATATGCTGCATTTGGAGGAAGCTGGCCGCCGTCAGGTAACTGATTATATCTGTGAGTTGCAAACACAACCGACCCGTGTAGCAGAACGAAAGTAGCTGCTCAAAAACGGAAGGATTACGGATAACCGAGATGGACACAGTGCTCATCTCACTGAGCGACATGTGGTCCCGGAAGTAGGGGGAGCTGGCGGCGAGGACCACTTTGTGGGCACGGAAATTGTGGCCCTGAATGTTGACCACGATGTCGCACAAGCGGCCCTGCATGCGCAACTGGTTCAGATGCGACAGGACGGAGTTGCTGAAGTCCGGAATATCAAGTTGGATGCTCCCTGCTCGTTCCATGCGGGCTGCCTATTCTGCTGCAGTTCAAAGCTGTTGACAACAAACAAGAAAAATCTGTCGAAACACAGCGCAGCAATATACATTACAACTCCACACAGCAACAACAACTGGCAGAATTTCTACAACTAAGTACTATTTCCAGGTTTTACATGACCATGGGAACCCTACATTTTGGTAACACTTTACATTACAACGTTTCGTGTTGAATAACATACATGCATTATAATAAACTACAGTGGCAATAACATGGTGGAATTTGAAGCAGTTCTACAAACTAGTTTTACATCAACCCTCTCATGCAAATATAAAGGTCATTTTTACTTTCCAGGCTGTGATGTGCATTCCAAACCACCATTGATTATTACATTTGGTACATTTTCACAATTCTATATGACCATCCTATTTAACTGTCTAAGTGTTTTTTATTTGTAAGACCATAAATATAAAATGGCTGATGAAAGTGATGATGCACCAATTACATATTTGGAATGGTTACAACTATCTGCTATTGCAATGGACAGATTTGTAACTCTCTCAAAATAATAATATATATATATTTTTTTTGTACCTCTCTTTTTTTTTGTATTATTAGTAGTACCCAATACTATGTATTTAATATTGTAAAACTGTAATGCAACACTGAAACATTGTAACACTGCACTCTACATTGTGTCCCCCATTTTCCTTTAAGAAAGTTGCATTTGGATGTTGATGCATTTTTTGTAAACTTAAAATTTTCACTTCACCTTTTTAAAATGATTACTCAATACATAGTAAGATCATAACAATGTAATGCAACACTGTAACAATGTAACACTTTACTGAAAATTGTGGCTCTCATTTTTCTTTAAGTTGCAGTTGCATTTGCATTTGGACGTTGTGGAATTTTTTGTAAACTGAATATTGTTTCTCACATTTTTTTTTTTTTTAATTAGTGGTGATTAGTAGTAGTTGTGACACTCATATTCAAGAAAGTTACTGTATATTAAGGTACTGTATAATGCCCCCTATTCTTTTAAGAAAGTTACATTTGCGTTGACATGTTGTTTACATTTTTTAAATGTGACCATTTTGACCTCACCTTTTTAAAATCGGGCACAAACACCAATCCAAAACAGTTGTCTGCACACTTGCACTTCTTTGTGGCTACAAAACACAGCCGTCAGAGACCAACGTTGTCATTTTTTCATTGCATAGATCAGCAGGATTGATTCGCAGTGTTACTTTGTCTCTGTCTGTTTTTGACATAGTATCGGCCGACGGCGCAGCTGTAACCGGCGGCGTGGCACCTATGCACGGTTACAGTAACGCACTGCAGCGCGGTGATGCGATGGAGCCTACCCGAAATACACGCACACACCGCGGCGCAGAGCAGGGCAGGCAGGCAGGCAGGGAGGTGCCTCCACGCCAAATGTATACCAAAGAAAACTATAACGCCTAAACAGATTTGTCCTGTCTTTCGCGACAGCCAGTTTTTAGCGATCTGGCATTACACTTCGCCCGTTTCGCAGTCATTATTTATCGTTATACTTATCGCCAGGGCTGCTGCTGTCGCTTTCGGTTCCTCCGCCGCTCTCATATTCCCCCATGTATAACATGAGCCAATGTACAGAAAACGCGAGTCGTTGTGTGAACTGTAGTTCTACAGCGCCGCAGCCATTGCAACCAGCAATGAGGTGAATTGGTGAAAAGGACTCATGCTCCCATAATGCACTTGCGTTACCATTACGGTGAAAGTGGGAGATTGGTTGCATTATTTTGGTAACAGTCTCCCCCCACCCCCCCCCCCCCCCCACCCCCGATTGTGTATACAGTAAGATTTATTTTACAAAATATAAATGGAGATATACTGGCTTAACTATATTCCATGGAGTCTTAAACAAACATGGGTTTCACTTCTGAAAAATAAATAAAAGTTAATAATGACATAAATATATAAGAAATTGTTGCAAGTCGTGTTGCATGGCAATGCAGGCACATCTCATGACATCAGTAACACGGAACCCAACTGAACCCATGAAACAATGGTCACATGCCCTTAACAATAAACTGTTTACAGAGGTACCTCGTTAATCGTTGACATGTCATCCGTCATTTGCAATGTACTAACACAATATAATAGCCTTGTACCATGTAGCACATATGCAAGTAATTGCACTATATGGGAGTAACGCTGTACTTTGTCATGGTAGGCTTGATAGGCTTACAATAATTGGAAAGGGATGTTACATGGCATTGCAGTTTGCATTGGTGGAGATAAATAGAAAAGAGATAAAAAAAAAAATATATTAATATAATTGAAAGCTTTAATCCCAAATTATAATAACACATATTAAATCTTAATGATGTATTTTAAACTTGCAGAATTGCCCATGTACGTTTACACCCATAGCAGTGTCTCCTCTCTGCCCAGTATGTGGCGATATACTCGAAGAATGTGAATTGCCAAAAACAAAAGAAGACGAATGTGAAAGTGAAAGTGTAGATTGATATTAAAAAGGACTTAAAGGAATAGTTCACCTAAAAAGGAAACTTCTCTCATCATTTACTCACCCTTATGCCATCCCAGATGTGTATGACTTTCTTTCTTCTGCAGAACCCAAATGAAGATTTTTAGAAGAACTTCTGAGCTCTTTTGGTCCATATAATGCAAGTGAGTGGGTGCCAACATTTTAAAGCTTCCAAAATCACATAAGTCAGCATAAAAGTAATCCATAAGACTCCAGCGGTTATATCAATGTTTTCTGAAGTGATTTGATAGGTGTGGGTGAGAAAGTGATTGATTTTTATGTCATTGTTTTACTATAATTTCTCCTCCATGCCCAGTCTATCTCCACTTTAACATTCTTCTTCTTGTGTTTTTTGGTAATTCACATTCTTTGTGCATATCGCCCTCTACTGGGCAGTGAGAAGAATTTCTTGCAAGAAAGGATTTAAATATTGATCTATTTCCCAAACACACCTATCATATCACCTCTGAAGACATGGATTAAAACACAAGTCTTATGGATTACTTTCATAATGCCTTTACATGCTTTCTGGAGTGTCAAAAGGTTGGCACCCATTTACTTGCATTGTATGGACCTACAGAGCTGAAATATTCTTCAAAAATCATAATTTGTGTTCCGCAGAAGACAGAAAGTCATACACATCTGGGATGGCATGAAGGTGAGTAAATGATGAGACCATTTTCATTTTTGGGTGAACTATTTCTTAAATAGGACACAATAGTTGTTTTTTGTTTTCTAACTTTTGTTTAATATACTTTTGTTAAAATAAGAAATGAAACCTTGTGCATTAGGAAACTGTCATTTGATGCCATCTTTTTATAGGTAAATTTGTGTTTCCATACAGCATGACTCCTGTTAGATTCAAAGCCATTTCCACATTTTTGTAACCATAATAATAGGATTACAATTTATAAGAGAAATGAAAGACAATGTACACTCCCACCAAAAAAAAAAAAAAAAGATAAGATAGAAAAGATATCTGAGGTAAAAACCATAAAGTTTCTGTTTTTCTGATTTGGTAGAAATCTTACTGACAGTTTAATAATCGAAAGTTATTCTCTCTCCTCTCCCTGCGCCTTTCTGCCTGTGCATTTTTTAATATTTATTTTAATAATGCATGTGAGAGAAAGAAAATATCTTCTGTATTTCATTTCTATGCAAAAAAAATTATAATAAAAAAGGAAAAAATATTTTTGGGAATAAATGTATCTGTGAAAAGTCTTATACATTTTAAAATGTATAACTGAATTATTATTAATGCAAGTCCACATAAAAATAGATTCCAGAAATTGTCCACCAGGTGGCGCTCCTTGTACAGGGAAAAAAAAAAAAAATATTCTAACATGTCAGTAGAGTAGATCAATGTGCACAAACTATAATACATCAAAGTAAAATAACAAAATGCTTTTTACAATAAACACAACACTTCATCCAAGTTTCAAATTTATTGGAACAGTTTCAAAGATAAATTAATATTGACAGCTAATATACATGCACAACATCTACAACAATTGTTTATTTGTCGAAAGGTGAAGAACAACAAATACATTGAAAAAATACATTCTCGATCAGGGGCAAAACAATATCCTAATACTGTAGTGTTAAGTCAATGAAACGCAAGTACCTCTCGACTGCATTTCTTGAATTTAATTTCCATAGTGTAGTACAAACGACCATGACAAGCTAGTATGTTTCACATCAATGCATTTTAGAGAGTCAGTAATGCCACTTTCACAAAAAGTGCTTCTCTAAAGGTTTCTCAAACTGATACATGGTTTTCATTTGACAGGATAAAAAAAAGTTGACAAATAACACTGAATAACGGTTGGTTAAGTGCTGTCCTAGCTTGCTCTGATATCAAAGGGTGGGAAAGTTTCAACATTGGCAGTCCATCAGAAATTGCAAAAGAAAAAGTCACGAATGCAAGCGCTATCTAGAGCAAGAGCGAGACATAAACAAATCTTGGTTTCTCCCAGTTCACCTTTATAGAGCCGGCCCTCTAATGCTATTACGGTTTGCTGACAACCAGTTCAGACAAAGAGGACTCTTAAGACTTCAAGCAAACACACTGGTCACAATCTCATTCAAGCAAACATCCATATAACGTGCACACCAACTCACAAACATCCACTATGTATGTGAAGACAAAAAGTAGTCCGCAAGGCCCTTTAAGAACAAGAAGTGATATTTCCAGAAGACACTATGGTTTCCCTGGGTGAGTATTCGGGTTCTTCTTTGTTGGGGTGGGAGGAGTTATCCGACTTGCTTCGGCTGAATTCGGCACCTATGATTGGTCTTGAGAACTTGCCAACCGAATGGCCGCAGATTCCACAGTTGACCATCTTGATGAAGGCCCGGCGCATCTCGTTGCTGGTCAGGGTGTAGATCAAAGGGTTCATGGCAGAGTTGAGGACGGCTAAAGCAAGGAACCACTCAGCTTTGTAGAGGATGGCGCAAGTGCGGATCTGGCAAGCTACATCGAGAAGTAACAAGATGAAGAGTGGAGCCCAACATGCTATGAAACAGCTCAGTACGATGATGACGGTCTTCAACAGGGCCATGGACTTCTCTGAGCTCTTGTTGGAACCACGGCCGTTGGCAACCTTGCGGAAGACCAACTTGCTGCTCCGTGTACGCACCAGGGCGTAGATGCGGGCGTACAGGATGACGATGGCCATGAGGATGACGCTGAATACGGTGGTGCAGAAGAGTATGTAGGTCTTGTGGTAGAGCGGCAAAACTGTGGAGCAGTTGTTCATGCGATCTATACAGTTCCAACCCATGATGGGCAAGCCACCCAAGATGGCAGCGATGAACCACACGGTGCTGATCAACATGAAGACACGACATGTCTTCCCGTTATTGTGGAGCTTCATCTTCAACATTGTCAGGTGTCTCTCAATGGCGATGGCAAAGAGGCTGAACACGGAAGCAGCCAGGGCCACAAACATACTTCCTTCTCTGAAGAACCACTGCGTGGGAGTCAACTTATACGTGTTGGCTCCCGACAGCAATATGTTCGCTGTGTACACCACTCCAGCCAGCAAGTCTGACAAGGCCAAGTTCCCAATGAAGTAGTACATGGGCTTGTGGAACTTCTTGGTCCTCCAAATGGTGAGGAGAACCAGAACATTTTCAAGAATGATGAAGCAGCAAACGATGATGAAAACAACAGAGTCCGCTTTGAGTCCAGGGTCTTTAGCGACCTTGCGAAATTTCCCAGTGAAGTTGTAGTGTCTGGCTATTAGGTCATCCATGATTCGCACAGGCTTGGTACTTTTAAATCCAATGTGCAATCCACCACAAGCCACAGAGGGGTGCTGGTGGACTTGGAAAGCTGAGTATCCAGTTCCCCTCTTAGTATGATGTCATAACCAACGTTTTTCAAGTCAGGTAAAAATCCTTACAGAGGATGAAAGCCTTCCACAAATCCCAAAACTGCATCGCGAATAAGCTGGAATAACCAAATAAGCATTATTAGCTAAATTAGGATGAGTGAGAGTCTACATTTATAACTTTACTCAGAAAAGCATGTTATGATATAAAAAATATGACAAGTGTTCTTCAATTATCTAACCAATTCACTCTTTTAAAAATGCTATAAAAAAAAAACAAATTAGAAATAGAATCTTAAAAACTAATGATCATTTCTAAATGAAAATAAAAAAATTGATGAAAACTTCGACATAAAAAAGTTTTGGTAAACCAGAAAAAATAATGAACAGAAGAGTTGCGATTCGTTTATTCCCGAAAGTCAATTTGCCAATATATTGTCTAAAATAATGTTTGATATAGCCTAGTTTTATATACGAATTTAATCTCGGGACATTTTTTTATATGATGGAACCACGAAAAGAATTGCGATAAAGAAGTTTAAATAATCGCGGCAAATTATAACCGTTATATTCGCTATGCGAAATTCTATTTTCAAATATATTGGCTAAAAGAATGTTCGATATAATTTAGTGAAAACAAATTTCATCACTGTTAGCCTAAATTTGGATGACGTGCAAAGAGATGACACGATCGTAAAACAGACCTATTAGTCGCTAAACATATTTTATTAAATCGTACGCTAAAGTCTGTCGCGATATTGCGAACTTTCGCAATATCGCGAAAACTTCGTAAGAATTTTTGACGGTCAAGATCACTGACGCTTGACATTCAGAAAGTTAGAAAAGATGGAAAAGAAGGGAAAGTTATTACCTTTAAACTCCAGACCAAACAAGTAATCCAGCAATACTGGTACAATATGTCCAGATATCAATGGTATAATATTTATCGCATCCCGCTTGAGTCTCGTGTCAAGGATTGTAGAGGTATTTTTTTCTGTGACTGGAGAGATCTGTTCTGGCCACCTCTTCTGTTCAGCCCACCAATTTCATAGCCCTCCTCCTTCGCTCAGTCTCATTACTCTCTTATTATTCCACAACATCCAGACCTCTCCAAAACATTCCAAGACAATATTCTGCAAACAGATTAGCAACAGAATTTCACACACAGAATAAATCAACATGGATATCCACGGGCCACTGAAACGGATAACAATATGTTATCATCGGTTGTAAATATTGTCTTTTATGACGTCTTTAGTTCGCATTTTTGTTTGTTGTCATGTTGGCAATTGTTATGATATGGTGTAATATTTTATTTAGATTTATATGTACTATTAATTTTATTAGGTGTATATAAATTATATAAATATTGCAATTATTTAAGTGCTATATTTTATTAAAAATTGTTTAGAAGAATTGTAACATTATTACGAATTAATTGAAATGTAAAAGCCGTAATTATTAATTGTATTAAAAACCGTAAAAAAAAAGTATCACTATAAAAAAATCATGAAATTATTATTAATTATATATTAATAATTATTGAGTTAGTTGATTTGTATTACGTCAAATTAAAATCAATTTATTATCTTTTCATGACTTCCTGAGTCAACCCTTGCTATTACAAAAATCCTGTAACTATTGTTGTGGTTTATGCACATTTTATTATATATAAATTTAGTATAAACACAGCAACAACCAAAAAAAGTCCCTTTTTCAGGACACTGTATTCTAAAGATAATAATTTGTAAAAAATCCAAATAACTTTACAGATCTTTATTGTAAAGGGTTTAAATAATGTTTTCCATGCTTGTTCAATGAACCATAAACAATTAATGAACATGCACCTGTGGAACGGTCGTTATGACACTAACAGCTTACAGACGGTAGGCATTTCAGGTCACAGTTATAAAAACTTAGCACATTAAAGAGACCTTTCTACTGACTCTGAAAAACACCAAAAGAAAGATGCCCAGGGTCCCTGCTCATCTGCATGAACGTGCCAGGGCAATAAATTACAATGGCCGTACTGTGAGACGCCTAAGACAGCACTACAGGGGGACAGGAAGGACAGCTAATCGTCCCCACAGTGGCAGACCACATGCAGACCACGGTACATCCGAATATCACACCTGCGGGACAGGTACAGGATGGCAACAACAACTGCCCGAGTTACACCAGGAATGCGCAATCCCTCCATCAGTTCTCAGACTGTCCACAATAGGCTGAGAGAGGCTGGACTGAGGGCTTGTAGGCCTGTTATAAGGCAGGTCCTTACCAGACATCACCGGCAACAACGTCGCCTATGGGCACCAAACCACATTTATTAATATCATGACTATACATTGTGATCAATTGAATGACACTTTGGTGTATAAAAGTACCGATTTCTCTCCATAAGAGCAAAATCTGTACATTATTCCAAACATTTGGCCACCAGTGTATATATATATATATATAGAAATATCAAACTCAAATTAACCCCATCTCCCAGGTTCTTCTCTTTCTTCCTATGGGAATGTCTAAGCTTTGGCAAGACTCACCCCAAACATAACAACCTGAGCCGGGTGGGCAGGCCAAGCGTGACCGCTCCTATACCCCCCATTTGCCCTAATTTATCCTCATCATTACTCACATGTGCTGCCTGGTCTGTTAAGGTCTGCTGCTCTCAATGGTCCATGCCCCTAAAGCCCTATGGCAAGTTCAGAGGCCAAATTAGGCACTATGTCTCCCAGCACAAGGAATAGGGTGAGAGAAATGGCAGGTGTGTCTGTGTATGTGTTAGGGACACCATCAAGGGACATCTTTAAAGTTGGATTGATAGTGTGCAAAGGTAAGCATATTAATCACTACCAAGGATGGTCTGCAGTCCTGTGAATTTACTGGAAACTGAACTGAGGACAGTCAATAAGAAGAAAGTAGTAGCACTAATTAAAAAAAAAAACTACAGGCATTGACTGAAAGGGAAACCACAAAACAGCCTTGAGGCTCTTTAAATAACTGAACATCCTGCCCACTGAGACAACCTGTGTTTAAGACTTTTGAATGAAAATAATATGATGAAGCGATTTTTTTTGTGGCGTTTTCCAGATTGAAACTCCTCATCAGTTATGTTAGGGTGTTCTGGGCGGTTTCCAGGGCATTGCTAAACAGTTGCTAATGTGCTCTGGTTTTGTTAGCAAGTTGCTATGTGGTTGCTTGATTGGTCCAATCAAAGGAGCCCACCCCAAGTCAATCTGATATTCTTGTACCCAGAAATCGATTGAGTCCCTTCTTCAAAAGTTTCCTTAACAAGCTGCACAATTTTAGATATCATTATGTCAGCAGCACAAAGAGTTACTCTCTGAAATGTACAAATTACGGTTATGCATTTTTTAGAAACCACTAATGAATAATTTAACTGTGATATGAGCATCAACGTTGCAGAATCTAAAAGACACTCCCTCAATAGCGATTGTTCATGTAAGAGCAACTTCTTCAAAGATTCGATTGAGAGGTCAAGGCTGCTGAGGTCAAAGGTCACAGACCTGTAGCTGTAAAAAATAAAAAATCCATCTGGCACCAACAATCATGCCATGGTTGAAATCACCGAGATCACATTTGTTTCCCCATTCTGGTCATTGATGTGAACACTAACTGAAGCTCCTGACACGTATCTGCATGATTTTATGCACTGCACTGCTGCCACATGATTGGCTGATTAGATAATCGCATGGATGATTGTTGGTGCCAGACGGGCTGGTTTGAGTATTTCTGTAACTGCTGATCTCCTGGGATTTTCACACAAAACAGTCTGTAGAATTTACTCAGAATGGTGCCAAAAACAATAAAACATCCAGTGAGTGGCAGTTCTGTGGATGGAAAAGTCTTGTTGATGAGAGAGATCAACAAAGAATGGCAGACTGGTTCGAACTGACAAAGTCTACGGTAACTCAGATAACCACTCTGTATAATTGTGGTGACAAAAATATAATCTCAGAATGCTATTCTGAGATGCAGGTTGGCGCTGTTTTGGCGGCACAAATGGGACCTACACAATATTAGGGAGGTGGTTTTAATGTTGTGGCTGATCGGTGTATACAGCAGGGGTTCTGGTACCACCCTCCAGGGGGCATTCAAAGGATGCCAAGGGGTGCTGAGAATAAATTAGTAGAGGGGAGGCATTAGGTTACAAATGAAGGGCATTTATCACTCATAATAATCAAATCTATCATCAAGTTCCTCTTTGCATTTAAACATTTTCTAAACTTGGAGTGCATCAGTTGGTTCTCATTTATATGGGTTGTTATGCATTTGTACCTTGGTTTATGTGATTTTGAAGTCTAGCGATGCATCTGAAGTATCTGGTTTAGCAGCATCAAATACACAGTATACTCATATACAGTATAGGCTTAAATAATTATACTGACAAATATAGGAAAATTGACTGATAAAAAGATGTTGTTCTTAGAAAGAAGGAAAGAGGAGAGAGCTATATTCGGTTTCTGAGGTCAACCTGCCTGCCCTGAAAACACTGCACAAATAGCTCTTCTTTCTGTCATTCCAGACATATTTGTTTGAAATCCTGGATTGGAAAATTAAACAACTCGACAAAGTCCACAAGCATGTCAGGTCAGTGACATTTCAAACGATGAGAGTGGAATCTTTGTCAATCAATTAATCAGAATGTGATCGATTACAATGATCTAATTGCTTCTATTTTCATTTATCCAAAGGAATTTTAGGAGAAACATCTGAGACAAAGTGGATACTTGTGGGGCTCAATTAAGCCTTGGGAGATCTGAAAGAGCAACTTTTGAGCAATTTTTTCCTTCTGGTTCTCACTGAGTATAGCTTGATCCCGTGAACAACACGTCCCTCTTGCAGCTAAGCTAGCACATCACATTGACGTAAACCATAATAGCACTCGTTCAATAGTGGCTTCGTTAGTGCATTGGCTTCATCCACTTTCTTTAAGTCATTAATAATCAATTAACAGCAATCAATATGTCTTTACTGTGCACAATTGTTTGCTTTGATGGTGCCGAATTAAGCTTGGGTTCCAACCATTAAGCCTAGGACAGGAAAACACTCATAACAACGTTAGCATGGCTGCCTCAGTGATTCGTATACAAGCTCTCTGACATGCAGCGCATGTTCTCAGATTCACTTGCTGTGTAAATTCCTTGCAAGTAATTAGTTCCACATGCCCAGCTGGGGCAGTTAAGGAATTTGATGAAACCTTTTCCAAATAATGACGTTTTCTTTGCCTGCTCTTGTTGAGGTTGACTTGACAAGATAATTGCTAAACTTTGATTGAAATGCATTTACTACATACATAGAATATGCTGCAAAATGTAGAGATGGATACTTCTGCAAAGTGTGAAAGAATGTACATTATCAGTACCTTGCGTTCATGTGAGCAGTTTTTAAAAATATTTCAAGATTATCGACAAAATGTCAAATAATTATATGAGTGAATCTCACGAAATCTGTCAAGAGCATGTCCAGATCATATTTCAAAACAAAATCAAAAGAAACAATAATATTTCGTTAAAAAAACATGAAGCCTAAATCTAATCTAAATTGTACAGTAATTGTTCATGGTCATATTTGTTGTACTTCCTTTATCCCGATTTAAATGTAAAAAATCACTGCAAAAATACAGTATTTGATGAAGTTGAAAATCAAATGCAAATCACCATGAGAACAATGATAAAAATAACTCAAAGGAATGTCTGAATGCATTATGGTAATGACTTGACTTGAAGTTCCTCTAGCTCACATCCGGTTGCGGTCGACCGCGTAGCCAGTATGCTGCTGTAGGTGCTTTAGGCTTTCAAACATCGTTTCAAATTTCCTGCCATTGTTACTTCTTGAGGGCCACTTCTTTTGCTTCTGCTGGAGTGAGTCTTTGATTTATCAGATCTTCTTCAATTTGCTTCGCCCACGTTTTCTTTGGTTCTTTTCATTGTACTTTCCAGCCATCGGGGCGCGATCTCCAGAGGAAGGTGGTGCGGGTTCATGCGGCACACGTGACCAAACTGCACTGTTGGACTCGCCACTTTTTCAAGTCAACTCTGCCGGCAGCAGCATCCATTATTCTGCGCCATATAACAGCACCGACAGTACCAATGATCGGTAGATGCACATTTTGGTAGCAATGTTGACATCTCTTTTATGCCATAGACAGCATGTCAGAGATCTGAAGGCTGCAGCTTCTTGTCCAGTTCTGTTGGCAATATCAGCTGTGGCAGCAATTTTCTGTTCCTGTACAATTGAGCTGAGGTATTATGGTAATGATGTCAAATAACAAATTTTACCTAAATGCTGTGAAACAGACCTTTTTCATTTAGTTCCTGCAAAATATTCTTCTTTTTGTTTTTCTTTTACTTTTGGGACAATACACAACATACATAAGACAAGTTTTCATTTGATTCACTCATGTAAAACTCTTAAGCAAAATCAGTAAAAGCTAAATTGCTGTATTACAGTAATGATATTAAGACCACCAATATTAAGAATCCCAAAAAAAGGGGGGCCTGGGTAGCTCAGTGGTAAAAACGCTGGCTACCACCCCTGGAGTTCGCTAATTCGAATCCAGGGCGTACTGAGAGACTCCAGCCAGGTCTCCTAAGCAACCAAATTGGCCCGGTTGCTAGAGAAGGTAGAGTCATATGGGGTGACCTCCTTGTGATTGCTATAATGTGGTTCGCTCTCAGTGGGGCGCATGGCGAGTTGTGCGTGGATGCCGCGGAGAATAGCGTGAAGCCTCCACACATGCACTCCACCTGTCTCCGTGGTAACGTGCTCAACAAGCCACGTGATAAGATGCGCATGTGGCGGCAATCCGCCACCCGGAGTGAGGCGAGTCACTACACCACCACGAGGACTTAGAGCGCATTAGGAATTGGGCATTCTAAATTGGGAGAAAAAGGGATTTTTTTTTTTAAATAAATAAAATTTAAAAAATGCCAAAAAAACAAACAAACTCAACGGCGAAATGCCTGGATGCATTATGGTAACTAAAGTTAAAATTACAGATATTTTACCTCATTACCATAATGGTTCTTTAGTATATGCAAAATATAATATAATATAATATAAAAATAGATTTTGAGGTTAAATGTGACATGGACATATTATTGTGTGATTAACCCATAAAACGCTAAAGTAAAACCAAAGACAGTAGTATATATATATATAATATTTAAATACTCAATCAAGACATCACAGAGGACAAAACTCTCATCAAACCGCACTGAATTCTGAGTGACAAAAAGCATGTAAAATCATATTGGTGTCACTTCATGTTATCAGCGCAAACACACCCATAGCAATGTGGGTCAGAGAAAAAGTGCAACATGCGTGGAGATCGGAGTCTAGAGAGCCACCCGCATGGTCTTTGTTGTCCAGGCTAAATCCAACCGCAGCATGATTCAGCTCAGTCTAAGCCTTTCACCGGTCCTGTTTATTAGAAAGTCTTTGAACAATAGAGGACTTTGTATTTTAAGCACTGAACAAAACACACACACATGATTTGGGTAATGTTACGTAAGGAGATATTGTACAATAGTCAGTGTACAGTGAAGGGGAAGGGTAAATTACAGTAAAATACATTGTTACATTCTGAATATACTGTACAGCAGGTTCCCACGTCCTCTCAAATTTCAATACAAATCTCAATCAAAGCTTTAAAACCACTAGTTTAGCCAAAGGTAACCATGTTACCACCCTGCACAATCCAGTTGCAAAAATCTAGTTATGATTGTAAGCCATCTATATTTTGAAAATGCAAGATTGAAGGACAACTCTGGACTTTTACTCTAAACACTTAAGGCAGGTTATTGATAGTTTAAATTTAGATTGATAACTCCTATAATTTATCAGTTTATAGGCACATTGAAGAATAAACTTTATGCTTTGTCCTCATTTCTTAGGTCAGAACCATACCCTACGCAAGTATGCAAACATAGACGCGAATACTTGGCCAATGCACTGCACGCATCTATCCCAGTGTGCATTCTTATTGTGCCGATAACAAACCTCAATACTCAAGAGATGACTGAGTTACTTTTGAAACGTTGTATTATTCTGGTAGCTGTCTTTAATATGAGAAATTAAATTAAAATGTAATTGCTCTGCAATTATTATAGTTGACTTTTAGAGACTGCCACAGGTGCCTCTAGATGCCATTTTAACAGTTGAAAGTCTTTTTAACTTGTCATGGCATCTAAAAAACACAGCAACGCTATCGCCCTCTTAAGTAAAACAAGGAACAGAAGAACGCATGTTAGATGTGTTCAACAGGACCGTGCGTTGACCCAGCGCTAACATATGCCTATGTCTACTTGTGTAAAGAATGTTCTGGCTTTATAAATTGAATGCATTGTGTTATGCATTTCAGAACGCAATGACACGTAAAATCAAGCTTGCGCAGTTAGAAGCTCCTGAGATCATGCTTTTGAGACTGCAGGGCACATGGAATAACATTGAAATGACAGAGGTCCGAACACTGAACCCTGTGGCACATCTTTTATGGATTGTACCAAAAGAAAGATTACGACTTTTTAATCAAGGGCAACACAAGTGCTGGGCGGACACTTAGCTAATATTACAAAAGACTAAGTAAATGACAATAGGCTAGTGTCCTGAGTTAATCTAAATAGTTGTTGAAACAGCTGAGTCTGTTCATTCATGTCAGCTGCCAATCCGGTTGGTGATAACAGGGAAAAAACAAAACCAGTGAATGCATTATGAATGGAGATGACAAAAGAGGGAATGATTTGGCCAATAGTTCCCATAAGCCAACCCTCCCCTGAGACTGTGTCCTTTTGGAGATGTCACAGCTGTTTATTTTATGACTTGGATTATTCATGGGGGAAAAAATTATCAAGAGTTTCCTCTTTCATAGCTCAGGAAACTTAATGGAGATCTCGGTTATGTTTTATTTAAGTATCAGTTTCGTCTCAGTGCTGTCATTTTTTGGTGAACTATCCCTTTAAGCAAAGGCTGCATTTGCTTTCCATTTATTCACATTACAGTCTAGGAGAAACAGATCAAAGAGGTTTCATTTGTGATTATTCTTTCCTATGGATAACTTTTAGGAAGGAGAGGCTGTACCAGAATCAACATAAAGGTGAACGGACGTATTCTCAAATTGCCTCATTTGGAACTACAGGGTCGGTGAGACACAGAAGCAAAGACTGGTGCTTAGAGATCTCAGCGCTCTAGTCTATAGACTGGTTGTCATGGGGAAGGGAATTCTATGCAGGGTATACACTCTGTTCCCTCTCTTTTCTTCCCCTCTCATCTCCATTTGAGATATCCCATAGACCCTCAAAAGACAGAGTCACGTGTCTTGGTGTATGGTTGACTACATAAAACTCCACAATGATTTCAGACAACTTTTTTAATGTGACTTGTTTGTGACTATTCTATTATATCCTACAACTATTTTTTGTAGCGGGCACGCTAACAAGGAGACTAAAGGCTACAGTCTCTAGCATCAGTTGCTAGATCGCCTGTTGACGCCAGGGGAGTGAGGTTTACACATACCGCACAGCTACCACGTACCAGCTGGCTCCTGTAACACACTCCCTCCTAAACCTCACTCCCATCTGGGCCATGGCACCACTGTAGTTAGTCCTGCTTGACCCGCATTGGGCGGGATATAAACCGCCGCCAGCCGGCATGGGAGGCATGTGCGCTAATGATGAGGCTAAAGTCTACAGCCTCTAATGTCAGTTGCAAATGCGCCTCTTGAAGCTAGGGTAGTGAGGTGTACACATACCTCACAGCTATCATGTACCAGCATGCTCCCGTAACACTCACCCCCCTAAACCTCACTCCCATCCGGTTCACGGCACCACTGTAACCGGTCCTGCTCGACCTGCTTCGAGCGGGATCTGAACCGTCGCCAGCCGGCATGTGAGGCGTGTGCGCTAATGAAGAGGCTAAAGGCTACAGCCTCTAGCATCAGTTTCTAGTGCGCCTCTTGAGGCCAGGGTAGTGAGGTGTACACATACCGCACAGCTATCATGTACCAGCTTGCTCCCGTAACACTCACCCCCCTAAACCTCACTCCCATCCGGGTCATGGCACCACTGTAACCGGTCCTGCTCGACAAGCTTCGAGCGGGATCTGAACCGGCACCAGCCGGCATGGGAGGCGGATGCGCTAATGAGGAGGCTAAAGGCTACAGCCTCTAGCGTCAGTTATTAGTGCGCCTCTTGAAGCTAGCAGAGTGAGGTTTACACACACTGCACTGCTATCACGTACCAGCTGGCTTCCGTTACACTCGGTAGCTCAGATAAAAGGGCATTGTGCTTGCAACGGACAGAGGTACGAGTCCAGTAAAGCATGCAAGTCGACATGCAAGCTGAAAGTGTCATAGACGCATAGATGTGTCAAAAAGACGTGGTTTCTGCAGTAATTGCACTTTTATTGTCACATTTGCTTTATATGACACTATCGGTTAGGTTTAGATTTAGGGTAGAAAGGTCGGTTTTGTTGATTTAAAACTAAATAGAGCATTAACCTTAAAAACTTCTGTTCGGAGATGATATTACTCGCTTTTAGCGCTCAGAACTGCCTCGATATGTGTAGGAAACCATGCAATATCATTTAGCAAAAATGTCACCGCAGTCACGTAATTTGTGTCAAATTTTCTTTGTATTTATGTAATTATGATGACTAACAATTACCTAAAATATAACTTTCATCTTAATTTCAATACAAACTAGATTTTATTTTCTGAAGAAAGTGATGCTTGCCCGTGAAAAGTATGCCAGCATGATGCTTGGGTGTTTTTATATGCCATATGCTGTAAGTGTTCAGAGTACTTTTTTTTGGCACATTGTTATGTGGTTGCTAGGGTATTTTGAGTGGTCTCTAAGTGGCTGCTTACTGTCCCTTGTTAAAAAAACACACACCTTTAATTTTTTATGATAGTCTGGTCCATAAATATGGCTCAGCTCCCTCTTTCAATGTAAGTATATGGGGTGTTTTAGCTTATTTTATCATCCGCCATTTGAAAATTTTAAATCTGATCATTCAGAAAAGTAATAGAAAACTTTAGCAAACAATCCGCACAATTTGAGGCACGATTCGTGAAGCACAAATGGTCCAATATGTACACACCTTCACAGTTACCTTCTAGAGGTCCCATGCAGTCACCATATTTCCCTTTACGATGTCTCATTCCTTACACTTATCCGTCATAACTACCGAACCCTTCCAATTGATATTCTGCCACACTTATGAGGATGGATAAACACAGCATCCATTTTTTCACCAGTTCTGACTCATAGTGAGTTGTCAGGGTTTTGTTATTATGAGGAAGTTATGGTAACATAACAGCCACTGCTGGACGGGACAATGACCAACGTAAATGCTGCAGTTTCAGCCAGGTTTTACTCAGACCTTTCTATCTAGCTTTAAATCTTATAATCCCCAAACCTGGGTGTCACATAAGGACGTAACCAACAATAATTGATTTTTCATGCTCTCTGCCGAGGTCAGCAAAGATCCTAATCTAGGGCTTCCCAGACCCTGTCCTCTGCAGTTATGCATTGCCATTTCAGAGGCTTAGATTAAAGACTTGCAACATATAACTAGAACAAAACCAGTTTGCTGTCCTGTAAATGGGAATTTCAACACTATGAACATATTGGTTATATCTTCAGTCTCATCGACAATGCCAGCTGGACCATATGATTATTTGGACCTTATAATATCAGACTTCATTTTATAGAACAAATGAAACTCACACTTGCGTCCACACATTATTTGAATGGTATACTAATGTAACCCAGTCTGGCATGGACACCCCATGTCTGTGCAAAACCTGATGGTCTATGTTAATTTTTCAAATTTGTATAAAAGTGTTAACATTGTCATTTTCCCATATTCCCACAGAGTCCCATATTTACAATGTGGTCTCATACTTTTGGACCCTTCTGTATTTGGGAGTTTCTTCAACATCGGGCACTTTAAATGATCCAGGAGTCATTCATCTGAACGAACAGATTTCAATTTTCTGTCATATGAGGGTCATTAAAACTGAATTGGAAACTGTTCGCCAAGCCTTCAACATTTATTTTTGAGACTTTTCAAATGCAATTTCAAATCATTCTTTTTTATATAGATTTTTTGTTTTAGCCTTGTCCAGACTCCAGACCCGGACTTTCAACATTAAACGATGAAAATCCATGATAAAAATTATCATAATTTTCAAATTAATCAATTAAATAAATAATTACATAAATATTTTTTAAATGAATAAATGACATTAAATAGTCAATTTTTAAAAATTGACGACAGTTGTGGCTTCATTTTCACCTCACCAAATTTCACGCCACATTCTTTTCAAATGTTTTTGTACTTGTTGACCAAGTCAACAAAACTGTTTGTGTAGAGCATTCTCTAGATGAAATGAGACAAGTATTGTTTGAAGAAACCCAAAAACATTCAAGGTAATATCAGAATAATTTTATCTATTTTTAATAGCAGAATATTGATATTGGCTGTAATTTCCAATCAAGCCGTAATTTTGCCAAATTATGCAAAAAGTGTGAAAATTTTTATTTAATTGTGTATATTTAGGATACATAAAATGTTTGCTATGAAATTAGCCTTGGCAAGACAAAGAAGAGAGATGGCCATTTTATTTCAAAAGCATTCAAATGTAATTTCCATCAGCATCACTTCCAGCAAAGAATTCTATTAAAACTAAATTTGAGGTGTGGTGCAAAAAACACAATGGTGGAAATTTTTATGAATATAATAAAAAATGACAAAAATTATATAAATCTCCTGTTATGCATGGACATACATATATATATATATATATATATATATATATATATATATATATATATATATATATATATATATATACTGTATATAAACTTGTCTTCTGCTATTCCAATCAGTCTCTTAGCTACTGAAAACCCCAAATCCCATTATTTTAAACTTAACAAACATGCAGTTCTCAACCAATTGTCTAATTTCCTCCTGCAGATTGACTGCTCAGATAATAACCTAAGCCATCCTGCTGAGACTCTAAAGCTTTCCTTTAGTCACAGACATGGTTGTTACAGCTGCAGATCTCCACTTACCCAAATCTAATACTACACTCAAGCCATAGGTTAAAAAGCCAGTGCATCTTGAATGGGGTGAGATGGCAGTACACTTAAATGCAACACTGTCAACTGCAACACATTATAATCCTATGAGTCTGAATTCTTGAGTTTTGCTCAATAACGGATACATGTTCCAGGATGTACTGTGAGTAGATGACTAAACCATTACTCATGGTAGTAATGAGTGTCTTGTTGAGGGATTTGGTCTCATTTGCCAAAACCCTGTTTCCTACACTTGGTTCCTTTGGTATCTCCATCCAGAATAAAAGTCCCACCACTGTCCCATCAGCCCCTGTAATCATGTAGATAGTACCATATACCAAGTGGAAGAGGGTTCCCATCCCAGTCAACAGTCAGGGAGTGTTCAGTAGGTAAATATGTCCTGAAAAGACTTAATTTTGGAGAACCATCATCCAAACATTGTCCCATCAAACCATTATATTACGAAGGACAGAAGTGCAATTTTTCATCCCACTGAGCACATTAAACCCGTTTTGAAGTGTGGATGATCCTATAAATCTGACTGCCACAATAATGATTGTACTTCTGAAACCCAAGCCTTCTGGGTAATGCTCAGTGAACCGTTTAATTAATACACATCACCAGTGTTTATATTTAATAAACCTTCCATTCATTTATATTAGAGAACAAGTGTAAATAGCGACCCAAAGATGAGCATATAACAATTCCTAACCGGCAAAATGTCCTGGTAGAACAAATGGTCCTGACTTCATTATTACACAAACAGAATATCAAGTTCTTTAAAATAATATGCCAGGGTTGTTTTGATAAATGTGTGCTTAATTCATTAGATGCCAGTGGGCATGATACAGCAGCTCTCTTAATAGATAATACTCATGTGAGATAATTTACATATTTTTGACATTTGTTTGAAGGGAAAGCTTATTATAATATGAAAGAGTGCACTTGACACAGAACGCTTGTGTATGCAATCATCAGCGCTTCAACTTGAAGCAAAAATGTCAATGCTCACAAAACACATACGCTGTGTATGAATCGAGCATAAATCATCCATACAGACATCAAAGTTTAATTTACATTGCACAGAGGAGGTCTAACATACAAAGGGAACAAGTTTTTTTTTAACGAGGCATGCAGGAGGGATCCTGCATGGGGAGAATATGGGAGAATCTAGAAGTTTGGGAACAAAGGAACCCAACTGACTTATTCTTCAGTAAACTCCAATGTTTTGCCTTCCTAAACTTCAGTTAAGATGTATTATTCATTATACTAATCTGATGGATTGTTTTGTTTTGTTACAAGGCTTGTATTTCAGGAAAGTTCTAGCGGGAAGCCTGGCAGCTGTACATCATAGCACCATTAGCTAGGTAACTCCTAGCCAATCACATGTAAGCCATTGCTTTATAAGTCTGCTCACAATATCATATTGCTGTTTCAGTGTGCCAACACGGCAACCTCCACCACCCCACCACCACTGGTTGAGTCCCATCCTGCATGGGGGTAGGCTCCTCACCCCTGCCTCCTATCTCCGGCAGTATATGACAGTTCAGAGTACAACTTCTTCAGACCGCCAGACGGGGCTTACACCAAAGAGAGACATTACTTTTCAGTTTTATATTCATCATATAAATGTCTAGCAGTGATTTTCTATGTAGCTTTCAAATACATTATTCAAAAGTGTCTAAAATTGGAATACATTTGGTAAATCGTATGCTAACACTTTACAATAAGGTTCCAGTAGTTAATAACATTAGTTAACATTAACAATACTTTTACAGCATCTAATAATCTTGGTTAATGTTAATTTCAATATACTGTATTTGAAACACCAAAAGTTGTCTTTATTAACATTAATTAAAGCACTATGAATTAAAACTAAATTCCAATTTCATCATATATTAGTAATAGCTTTTTTTGTGGTTTTATGGGGTTGACAAGTAAACAGATAAATGTTTATCTGACATTTTTTTCTTTACTTTTAGAGAGTGACATTAGGTATGGAATGACGGCATGGTATGGGAATCTTTCTGTTTAGTCAAAATCAAGGTTAACTTAGTACGAATCGCTATGAAATTGACAGGTCAGAAATATAATAACAAGACCCATTCTCTTTGGAAACAAGAAGAATTTTGTATGATCCTTCCTTCATCCTTGTTATGAACTGTTACCTTCTGGTAGATGTTTTAATAAGGTTTTATTAAATAGGTTTAAGAACTCATTTGTGCCTGCATCAGTTATAAGGCTTAATGATAATTTATTAACATACTGTAGGTTATTGTATTGGATGCTTGCATATTTACATTGTGTGTATTGTATGTTGGTACTCTGTGGTTTGTAATTTTATGTTGGTGATGTAAATGATTGTAACTTGTAACTTGGTGTCTTGGAAGTTTCAAACACTCAGTCCAAACCAAATTTCCCCATTGGGACAATAAACTATATTCCATTGCATTTAGGATAATCAAGTGTTTTTTTGTTCTTCTTCTAGAAAACCTAATCCAAAATCTGACCTTTGCACAAACCTATTTGATTACTTCCGTCTCTTTTGTTTAATTAGTCCTAATCTCAGGGCACCAGGCGTCATAATTCTATTTCAGTTCATTTTGAATTTAGATTAAATCACCGCATAATCAATGATGGGCAAATCTAATCAGCCACACTCCAAATAGAAGCAGGCGGATGACCAGACGTACTGCAACTTCACCTGTTCTACAGCATCATCGAATCTTGTGTATCTGCCATCTTTGTGATGCACAGTTACAAGCTCATCTGAGTTTAGTGTTGCTCACTTCAGAGAATGACAATGATTCAAGCATGTCTTTGACTTAGACTTAGACTTAGCTTTAGTTGCTTTTAATGTGTCTTTGGATGAATTACTGTAATTGATGGAATAAATCTGTCCAATTAAAGGGAATTGTTTTTTTAGACTTAGTTTTAGACTAACTTAAGACTCCACTTTAGAAATAGCTTCAGATGCTTTGAACATGTCTTTGGCAGAATTATAGTAATTTATTAAATAACTCTATGTGCAATTAAAGGGAAGTGTTTTTTTTAGACTTAGCTTTAGGCTTAACTTAAGACTCTCCTTTAGAATTAGCATTAGATTCTTTTTACTCTATGTTTCTCTATGTTCAATCAAAGGCTATTTTTTTTTTAGACTTAGCTTTGAACTAAATTAAGACTAAAATTTAGAATAAGTTTTAGATGCTTTGAACACATCTTTGGTTGAATTATAATTATTGATTCAATGACTCCATATCAAATTAAAGGCAGACTGTTTTTCGACCTGAATTTAGACTTAACTTTAGACTTAACTTTAGACTTAGCTTTAGATAATGAATTATATGAATTGATGGAATGACTCTACAGCCAATCAATAGAGGACAAAAAGTTTTTTAGACTTCACTTTATACTTCGCTTTAGACATTTAACTTTAAATTAACTTTAATCTTACCTTCAGCTCTAATTTTAGATTTGTACAACAGACTTAACTTTATACTTATCTTGCGACTTTTTTGTACTTTTCTCTAGACTTACTTTTACACATAGGTTTAGAATTAACTTAAACTTAATTTAATTAAGACTTCGCTTTAAGTCCCTTTTTACACAGTATTTTCTTTACTAATTGTTCTCTACTCTGGTTGAGTATTCCTGCAGCTGTGAGACCCAACTGCTAGGTCTAGGTCTAATAAAAAAGCTCATACCCTCCAGGGGGAAGGAAATAGAATGAAGGAGGAACAAAAAAGGGAAGATGTGGGAAGTCAGAGGGCATCGAATGGAGTCTTGTATCCCTTTGTGAATATAGGCATGTGTATTTTTCTGTGTGTTTGGTTATCAGAAGGCTGTTAGTGAAGGAAGACTTGGAGTGGGGCTCCTTTAGGGGGAAATTGAGGGTGGCTGGGGGGATTGGTGCATCTTTGAATGGGTGGTGTATTAAGGGATCCAACCAAATGTGCTGTGGGAATAGAAATGGGATTTTGCTTATGTGGTGCGAGCAGAGCACACCCACTGGGAGGAGATCCCCTCCCATCTCACTCGGATCTGGAGCCAGTAATTTACTAATAAGCTGTCCACACTGCGGGAACCCATGGACACAAAGTGAAACATGCTTTCACTCATATGATACTGCATTGCAACTCTATTAATCACTATGCCACAATGTTCACTCAAAGCAGGAATGGCTTTCCTGAGAATCTGAATCATGGTTTTTCGGAAGTGCCAAACAATACATGCCTTGTAGCCTTGATGTAAGCCATGATGTGTATTGTGGCTCTGAAGTCATCTATAGATAGTTCCTCTCAGCAGCATGGTTCTTGGTTGACAGAGGAAAAATGGCTTAACTATAGTTTTGCCCTTTAAATGGTCATTTCCCGGAGGCCTCCTTGAGAGGGACTTATGGAAAAATGGTGGGCGCAAGAGTGGCAAATTCTCTCTTTTTTTTTCTTCTCTTTTTTCTAAAGAAGACATAAAGGCTGCAGACATTAACAGCTCAGAGAAAGTGAAAGAGATACAAAGCGAGAGGCAGAGAGACTGAGTTATGGTGGATGAATAGTGGATGGTGGAGTTATGTACCGAGGTGTACCAATGAAAATGTTTTTTTCCCAAATTAGAATAGTGAAAAGGGAAACAATCAAGGGATGTAATTCTTGTCATTAATGACTGCGGAAGAGATTTGATCATTTATTTGTCCTTCTATTTCCTGTACACGAATTGAAAGGGGTCTCCTTAAACAAACAATCGCTAAGCAGTTGAAGATCACATTGTACTGCATTTATGAAAGAAAGAGGTGAAAATCAAGAAAAGCAAAAGTCAATCAGGTACAAAGGGAACTCTTTGAAAAAATGAAAGAGAATTGAAAGGGAGAACTCTGAGATCCAAGACGGGATTCCCCATTCATCCCATTGCAGCAGCTTATAAAACTCCACTTATAAAAAGGACTGAGGAAGTTCAGAACTGCTACAAGTGCCTTCTTATCAAAAGGGACTTTAATAATGGTTTGTGTGTGTAGCATTCGTGTATTTTGCAGGGTTGTCTGGAGTTTCTGTGAAAGTATATTCAAGCAAATCAATGGAAAATAAACAAACAAGAGAGAGGGGCGTGGCCAGTGCAATGATATTTAAACATGCCATAATTAAAGCATCTCATTGGTTGTTAAAATCCGATCCACTCTTACGACAGCGGAAAGCACTAATGGCCAGATGTTCATGATGGAAAAGGAAAGGATATCATTTTTTTGACAATGTTACGAGCTAATGATAGTAATAGCCAGCGCTGGGCATTGCTTCTTTTACGTTGAGAGTGGAAAGATAATTAAATTAATAGATGAAATAGAAGATAATTCCTCTCAGAGTTGTAACTCACTAATGCACGCTTAAATATTTGTTATTGTTTGGAAGGTATAATGTTTGTGTCAGATGGACTCATTATAGCTCTCAGGTTTCATGTTCCACTCCAAACATCACATACTAATGACATGGCAATAAGAGGCCTACTATATTATATTGATCATATAACGCTGCAAAGCTTGTAATTCAAGGAACAGTTTTTCAATTGTTTTCTATGTTAACTATGTATTACTTCAAAAGTTCAGAGCCGTATAAAGTGACTAGGAGAAAAGTAATTCCCAGTTAAATTACAGACAGCTTTCAGTGCATCAGATAACAATGATCAAGGCATATTTCGGCGCAATACTGCTTCCTGTAGCATACTTTGTTAAGCCTTCCTGTAGCATAATATAGGAAACCCTGCAGAGGTTTTTTTTTTTTTCCCATTTCAACTTGATATCTGTAGTGATTAAATTCAACAAGCTGCAACTTCTTTTCAAATATTAATGCAGAATTGCCCCAAAATGTATTTGGACACTTAGGCCAGATTTTTAGATAAGACTTTCAAATAAATTATATTTTTCTCTATGCACTGAAATATGAAACACTCTAATATGTTGAATAAAGTTTCAACTTTACTCTAAGTTCAAAGAACTTAGATATTTGAGTTATGAACCCAAAACTTGACATTTCAAGTAATGTTTAATTACAGTTAGACAACTTTTCATGTAATGACAATTTTAGGGTTTACAGTGTGGGAGTAAAAGTAGGACAAGCTTGAATTTAATTGGTTGTCCATAAACAAAAATGACCATAAATTCAGGCTGAGCAGTCAATAGTCTAGTATTCTTCTAGCTCAGATGCCTTGTTGATTCAACAAACGAATGTCATAATCCATTGTTGTGGCTAAATGAATGTTTATTCATTGCTATTTAACACTCATGCTTATCAAATTTGTTTAAGGAATTGTCCTGCTGTCTGTTATCGGTCATCTCAGTTTAATGTGGACACTGTCTGCCGGGAGATGTACACACTAACTGGCTTTTAGGTCTCAAAGTGTTCACAACAAACAAACAGAAGTTTAATCTGTGCAGACATGCAGATTTTTAGAAAGTGCTGTCGAATCTCTCTGCAAAAAAATAAATACAATTCTAAAGACAAATGCATATCATTTAAATCCTCTGAAACTGTTAAATCTACCTGTTATATTCTGATACACCTGTCATTTTGTAGTGATTCGCCTCAATCCGGGTGGCGGAGGACAAATTTCAGTTGCCTACACATCTGAGACGATCAACCCACGCATCTGTGGAGGCTTCCCGCTATTCTCCTCGGCATCCATGCACAATTCACCACGCGCCCCATCGAGCGAGAACCACATTATAGCGACCACGAGGAGGTCACCCCATGTTACTCTACCCTCCCTAGCAACCGGGGCAATTTGGTTGCTTAGGAGACCTGGCTAGAGTCACTCAGCATCCTATAGATTCGAAATCACGACTCCAGGTGTATTATTCAGCGCCAATACTCGCTGAGCTACCCAGGCTCCTACCCCTGATTAATGATACTGATAAACTCTAATAACCACTAAAATAAAAAACGGACCTGAGACCAAAACCGTCATGTGGTGTCCCTGGATGCGTGCCTAAGCCCACACCAAAAGGTCCACCAACTGCCCTTCTTCTTATGTTATATGTTAATGAAGGGGCTATAGTGGTCATGGAACACACTCTCAGACAGATGAAAAAATGTCCCCGTCAGAAAATTGCTTTGGGTGTATTCACACCCATCTCAAAAAGGAACCGTACCTTAATATAAATTCCTGCCAGGCGAAAGTTTAAACAAGGCAGGAGAAAAGGTAGAGGAGGAGAAATAAACTTTTAAAACACATTGTTTGAGACAGTATGCAATGTTACTGAGACACACTGCAGTGTTTGTTTACAATGAGCTTTTCTTAATTTCCTTCAAACAGATTGTGCTGAAATGCAGGAAACTTTCAAGTCATTTAGGATTTCAAATTCTCTGACCGCCCTAGCAAAAACAAACAAACACCAAACATGCAGCGATTAAGCATGAACGAGGACAAAAGGCTGGTTGAAATCAAATAAATAAGCTTGAAACGAAACATTCCACTGTTGGTAATCAATAATCTTTAAATGACATGTTACATAGTTGTTAGTGACATACATTGGTATATATATATGGTTTTTAATGACTTCTGACAATAACAGACTCTCTTAAAGCCGTTTAGCTGCTACCAGCTGAGACTGTCCTAAATTATGTTGCGATACTATCTACTGTACCTCCAAATGGACACAGGATAATTAATGGAGGATGATCCAAAATAGGGTCAGATTTGAGAGCTATGTCTACAAGTGGCCCTTTTGAAGGCAAAGTAACGTACTGTAGATACCGGCCCATACAGATCAAGAGGAACAGTATGTTACTGTGGCAGCCTCGTCCTTGATGGCTGAATGACTCACTGTAATGACTTCATGGGGGTCGAGGGATGATTGCCAGGCATGGCTTAATGATTATAATGACTGTGAATAAGAGGCATGGGGAATATCAGATCGAAACTATCTCAGGCAATGTCTGAATCAGTGACTGAGACCGTAAGGCCACGTGCTCGCCTTAAGTAATTTTTTGTGTGGGTCAATGACAGTCTGCCAATGAGTTAAGTGGAGAGGGTGATATGCAAGTCATTGTTAATGAAACCAACAAATGATTGCAGTATGGTTTTATTTGTAACTTTTTTTCTGAAATGTATGCTCCCATCATCAGTTATCTTTATTGTCTTATAATTGGAATTCCTATCTGTCTATTTGCACATTTAAAAGTTAGTTCAGGGGGTACTGTATTTTGCAGTTTTTCCTTTGTCTTATCCATGGTTGGATCAGTACCAAAATGATGTATTTTAAACAGAGAAACCTCAATGTCTGGGACTCAGATTAACCTCCACACAAGGTCTGTAAAACAAACATTAGGTAGGAACGGACAGGGACTTGAGCATAATTCGAACCACTTTTCCTTGTGTTTGATCAGCTGGGATTGTGGAATTGTATAGTCTCCAACTGAAACTGCAGAAGCCCGTCGATTAAAGCAAATGGGGAATTGGTGAACCACAGAAACTGTGAATGGATCCAATAAATGCAATGAAAGTATTCCGGCATGAAGATTGCAAAGCTGCTCTAAACAACCTCCTCGAACAATACAAAACAGATCACTTTAAACTTGCAACAGGGTAATTATAGTTTTCAATTTTTTACTTAAATCCTATTTAATTGTTTATTAGTCCATTTTTCTCTTATGACAATTTTAGTTTATTGTTTTCTTGCTTTAGTTTTAGTTTCTTCCAAAGTTATTGTGTTATAAAACAACAACAACAACAACAAAAAACAAACAAACAAACAACTTAAACCAGCCTAGGACAGTTGTCTGGACTTAGCTGGTTCAAGTTGAGCAGTCTATCAGCCTGACTTGCTAAGTGCCTCAAAACTGTCTCAAACTAGCAAAATGATTAGCTAAGACCAGAAAACCAGCTAGGAATGGTTTTAGCAGGTTTTTGCAATGCAGGGTATGTAGATGTTTAACTGCGTTACATTTCTCAGAACTCTGGCGTTATCACTAATTAGTGGCATTTTTATGAATTCTGTTTAAAGAAGTTTCAAATTTGATAATATATTGAGTATCAAAAACTAAAATTTACTTGTGGTAATTATTTATTTATTTTAGTTGTTTTAGAGCAATAAAAGTGTATTTTAGCTAAGTTTAGGTTTCCCTATTAAGTAAACTGAAAATATTTTCGTTTAGCTTTCGTTTGTTTTCATTTTAGTTTTTGTTTAGTTTTCGTTTTCTTTCAGTGATCTTTTTTGTTTTCATTAACTATAATAACAGTTGTCTTTAGATCAGTGAGTTAAAATGTTTTTGTATAGTTTTTGGTTTAGTTTTGTATTTTTTGAGTTTTCATCTAGTGTTCCTTTAGACTTCATTAATGATAATTCTTGCCATTTTTCAGTTAACGCAAATATTTTTGTTTAGTTTTCATTTTGTTTTTCATTTAGTGTTCATTTTAGTTTTCATTAACTTCAATCTTGTCTTTATATCAGTTGATGAAAATGTTTTAATTTAGTTTTCTGTTTTAGTTTTCATTAACGATACTAACGTTTGTTTTGCACACATGCATATCTTTATGCAATACATTACACAAGAGATAAGAGACTGAGGCGTAATGAGGAGGACAGGGGTAAAAAAGATGGGAGGAAAATAGAGAGTGGGTCAGAGAAGAGAGACCCAGCAACTCTTTGTTAACCACACAGAAAGATCTCCAATTACAGCACAAAACGAGCTCATTCAGGAGGCATGGACTTGAACACTAGGGCTTTGCATGGGAATGAAGACTACACGGAATGCTAAAAGGAGCTCTCCGTGCAGGAAAACACTCTTACATACACATCCACTTTGCAATGTAGTGCCACTACATTCCGCATCTCAATGACATTTATTAATTTTACCATCCCCACCCAAATCAGGTGTGGTTTATTTCCTAAAGAGTAATAGTTGACCCAAAAAAGACAAATTCTGTAATCATTTAGTCACCTTCATGTAAACAATAACAGAATTAAAATTTTTGGAATGAACTTCCTCTTTAGATCTGAATATTTCATGAGGCCTTCAGCCAAAAAGTCTACCATGGGAATTCCCAACAGTGCTGAACCAGCATCCTGCACCTGGCAACCCAAGTATATACTTGGCACGGCATTGAAGGTGTTCTCTTTGTTGTTTTGATATTTAATGTGTTGACGCATCCGAAACATTAGCCAACTCTTAAATCTCACTTTTACTTTGGATCTGGCGGGTTACAGTGGAAGGATGTGTTGATGTCTATGGCATTTAGGGCACACTTGACGGGACAAAGGTCAGCCACTGAGGAAGTGACTTATTTTATCTAGCGCATCCCTTGACTGGAAGTGAAGCATTCCACAAGTTTTTTCTGGTCAATTCATAATGTTGTTTTCTAGCCCACTCTGGCAAAATTGAAAAAGATGTTGTCGACTTGCACGACAGGCATGACCTTACATTGTTTATACATGTGGCATTTCCATAATGATGGATTCTGAGATTCCCGCAGGTCTGATTAAAGCAGGACTTGTCCATTTACACATGATGTTACTTACCGAAGTGAAATGACTCGATTTGCTGTAAGTTCCCTCAATAATTGTTGCTTTCCATATTAGGTTTCATCAGCCAGTCAACATGTGATGACACTGAGTGGATTAACATGCACATTTTTAAAACAGTTTATGCTAAAAAAGCCAACAACGTGCACTTGAAGTCACATAAATAATCGGCACACATATATTTTTTCCTATTGTTACGATTTTGTGTTGCATGTAAACACCTTAAACGCCGTTCTTACGGGTTTATCCAAAGTGGGCAATGTTGTGCCTGTTTACGTTTTGACATCAAAAGCAGAGAATATCCAGACTGATGAGTTCGGAAACAGCAGGTTGACTTTTCTTGAGCTAAACTCGACCTGTGCTTCCCAAAGTTTGAATCACTACCCCCAGTGGCAGTAGCGGGAAATGTTTTTGGACATATGGGCACGTGTGAGCTCCAGTATCCAGGTGAAATCTCCACAGAGGGGTGCAAAAAGAGAGTTGCAAAATTAGTTGCTTTTAGCTGTAAATGAGTAAAAGAGTGAAGAGGAATGCATATTTTATTAACTCTAAACCCAAACCCAAACCCAACCCTAATCCTAACCTTCAGCGGAGTAAAAATGTAATCTAATGGCACTTTTCCACCGCACTTTATGGTTCGACTTGACTCGACTCTGCTCGCTTTACTTTTCTGAGCTTGCTTTTCCACTGCTGTTTAGTGCAGCCTCAACGTTGGTGGGATTATAGGCTGATCGCCATAGTTGCGCCGCCTCTACTGCCGTGACATCATCTTAAACACTACACAAACACACAACAAAGGAGCAATGAATGAATGGTGTTGTTGATTCTCAGCATGTGGCTGTTTTTCACAAGAAGACAATGTTTCAAAAGAGGCTGACGACAGCAAGACAAAATAATCAAAAATAAACAGGAGAGTTTGGGAAATCATAGACCAAAGCGCAGACGAGGACATCACTGTGTTAGCTCAAAGACGACGCACGAGCGTAAGCTAACCAGCCATCTATCTTACAGCAATGACGCTGGTAGTGACGATTTTCTCTGACCAATCAGTGATCTGCAGGGTTTTGACGTCGACCGAGGTGGTACTAGAAAAGTACCAGGAACCAGGTACTATCCACTGTGGAAAAACCCCCAAAAAGCAAGTAGAGTCGAGTCGAGTCAAGCCGTAGCATGCAGTGGAAAAGCCCAATTAGAGGGAAAATGGAAACTCTCAATCGCGCACGTAACTGGTTAAGGGATTTGATTGCTTTTTGGTTCTATCGTTTGATGCAGAAATGACAAAACTTCACTTGGTCATATGACCCACATTAATGACAGTGGACCTTTACAACTTCACAGTTCACATGTTTCTCTTCCTCAAACTTGGTATTCTGGTCCTACTTGTGATTAGCAGCTATTCAAAGCTCCATGTTGTCAACCATGTGTTTCCTAGGGGGATCGTTATGAAGAAAAGGTGGGGAGTGAAACACAACAGACCCCGAAAAAAGACATTCTTTAACATTCCCCTGACACATCTGCCTCCCAGCGACGACATATGCAGGGGACCAGAGACTGCCCACTGAGAATCGTGGGAGAAGGCGGTGGCCACTGGGGGAACATTCTTGCCTGAAGCACAGGAATAGGAAACAGGGGTGGTCTTCCTGTGGGTAGTTCATTTGAACAGATCTAGGCATTATCACATATTTGTTGTTTGTGCTTTTATATTGTTGTCAACTATGAGGCAACAAACATGACTAGGTATTATAATGAGTCGTCATATAAAACAGTGGATAGGACTTCAAATGTATGATTGGAATTGCTTGACACATGGTACAAAAAGCAGAAATTTGAGAATCCGTGTGGACAGATACGTCACAAATGAGTTCATCACCTCCAAAGAATTCCAATTGTTTCTCAAGGTCACCAATGAGATTAAATGGAGGGTAAATGGAAACATTTCTCTCAGTAAAAAGGGTCTTTTTTAGGAACCTTCTCTGGTGTTTCAGAAGAAATCTCAACAATGTCTCAAACTGTGTTCAGACTTTCTAAGATACCACAGTCTGCAATCGAAATTCAGAGATTTCCATATTATGAACTCAAATTCTTTCAAGACCAAATTCTCTGAACTGTGCATAATACTTTGACTGCTTTGTGCTTGGCCAACAATTGTCTTCTTTGTGTCTAATTATATTTCTCCTAAGAATTTTTAGGAGAAACATCTGAGACAAAATTGATACTTAAATTAAACAGAAAACTCAAAGTCTTCAGAACAGTAAAAAGCAATACATTTTCCTTGGGGATGGTACAAAAAAACTGAAAATGTATGCAAAGTATTGTTGAAAGAAGAAACAATGTGGTCAGCCTCACAAAACATGTCACGAACATGGTCATATTACACCCCAAGAAATAATATTTTGATTAAAAATAAATTATCTATTTTTAGAGCTATTAATAATTGTTTTCATGTCAGTCAAGCACCCCCCACCATTCCCAAATAATCTAATTATAATTTTTATTCATCCTAATTATTAAGTTATATTTCAATATAATTATTAACATTTAGCAGTTATTAAAATATTTATTAAAATAATGAAAAAATACTTCTACTTCACGGTAAACCTTTAATTTATGTTAAGTTAAGTAAGAAAATAATTACCATATATTTTTTAATAGTACAACAGTTTTTTTGTTTACAAAAATGCATAAAAAAAATATCTAAATTATTAAATAAATAAAAACCAATAAGAAACCAATGAAGATTCATTCTCATTATCATAATTTATTTAATGTAATAAATTCAAATTTAATTAAAAATTATTATTGCATTATATATTTACATGATTATTTAAAAAAGGAAATAAATATTACAATTGATATTATTCAAAAGGTAAAATATGTATATACACGTATATATATCTTCAATTTATGCTGATTTAAAAAAGGTATTATAGAATTTTATTTTAATAGGCTAGTGGTAAAAAAAAAAGTCTTAAAAAGAGGTTTCTTAGTTATGCAAAATAAGATTTCTTCTATTCTTCTTTCGATTTTGGGGTCAAATGTGGTCCAAAAAATATATATAAATAAATAAAAATCCTGCCCCTTCACATCTATCTCAACCTCTCCTCTTCTCCTCTTCTTGTGCCAGGTCCTCAGAGCTGGTGTAAAGGTAGTTAGACCAGTCGCTGGCAGTGAGAAACAGTGTGTTTTGCTGTAAGATCTTCTCATAACACAGTCCAACCAGATTGGCTCTTGCTGCTGGGACAATTTGCTACTGGCTGACTGGACTCAAACAAAACCAGGGAAAAGAGAGTAGGGGCACAAAGGGGGATCCCAGGAAGCTGGCATCATTTTCCATCCAGCAGAGAGCTGAATGCCCGTCATACACAGAACCATTACATAACATTGGAAACTAACTTGGAATTTTTGTGAAAATGTATCTAATTTTTCAAAATGTTTTTTTCCCCTTTGTTTTGTTATATGTTTTTTTGTCTCAGTTTAAGAATACAATGAGTGTTTTCTGGAGAAAATCCTTAACTGGTTTGCTGGTCTACCAGCCTGGTCGGACTGGACTATTTGCTGGTTCTAGAGTGGTTTTGGGCACTTGTCAGCTTTGGCTGGTTTAAGCTGTATTTATTTATTTTTTTTCCAGCATGGAAAAAAGAAAAACACCCCCTATTAAAGTGGGGATATTCCTCTAGCATGCCTGGCAAGTGCGCAAGCTCCATGGCAAGTATGCAAGGTCCAGGCACTTCATTCCTTCCTTCTTTTTTTTCCTTTCGTCTCTTCCTCTCTTTCACCCCCAATTTTCCCACCATTTGCGCAAAGTAAATTCTCATTAAGAACCAACTTGTTTTCAGATGCTGGCCTGGTCTGGTTGCCCCAGCAACCAGCTGAGAGGCAACGAGCAGCCCTGGCAGTGGAATGGACTGTACCGGATCCAGAGCCCACAGTGTGAAAAAAAAGCTCTCTTTGCCAGGCTCCACTAAGTCCATTCTGTATGGCACAATCGGGCTGACGAAGTCCATTCTACTCTTTATAAATGATGAGGAAGCGCAACTGGAGAAGGCCAGGGACAAGTCATTCAATCCACACACACCTCGAGCTGAGATGCACTTAACACGTCAGTTTAAGCTGAGGTACTGTAAACAACTACACCTCAATGCGTGGCCTACTTTTGTGTTGTCTGCTGTTTTGTTAAAGTAACGAGAGATCAATGTGCAATAGAACTGCAGTGTACTTGTACACTTGGCAATAAAGTACTGTATTCTACTCTATTCTACTCTACTTCATACACCATTACTTTATTCTAATCTACATTTAATTTCTATATTCTACTCTACACTCTACAGTATTTCTCTATTCTACTCTACTTCATACACCATTACTCTATTCTATTCTACATTCCATTTCTATATTCTATTCTTCTTTACACTCCGTTACGCCACTCTAATCGACACTGCAAAATTGAGTGTAGAGTAAAGCAAAGAATAGAATATAGAAATGAAATGTAGATTAGAACAGAGTAATGGAGTGGTGTGTAGAGGAAGGTAGAGCACATTAGAGCAATGGATTGTAAGGTACAGTAGAACAGAGAATGGAGTGTAGAGTAGAGTAGGGTAGAGTACAATAGAGTTATTGAGTACTGAGTAAAGTAGAGAAATTGAGTGTATAGTAAATTAGAATACCATTTAGCTATTTCACTCTACTTTCCTCTATTCTACATTCCATTTCTCTATTCTTCTCAACTCTACACTCCTTTTACTCTATTCACTCTAGTCTAATCTATAATCAATTTCTCTATTCTACTCTACTTTACTCTCTTATTTTCTGTTCTACTCTACTCTACATTCCATTACTCTACTCTATACTCCATTTCTCTGTTTTACTCTACTTTACACTCCATTACTCTACTCTATACTCCATTTCTCTGTTTTACTCTACTTTACACTCCATTACTCTACTCTATACTCCATTTCTCTGTTTTACTCTACTTTACACTCCATTACTCTACTCTATACTCCATTTCTCTGTTTTACTCTACTTTACACTCCATTACTCTACTCTATACTCCATTTCTCTGTTTTACTCTACTTTACACTCCATTACTCTACTCTATACTCCATTTCTCTGTTTTACTCTACCTTACACTCCATTACTCTACTCTATACTCCATTTCTCTGTTTTACTCTACTTTACACTCCATTACTCTACTCTATACTCCATTTCTCTGTTTTACTCTACTTTACACTCCATTACTCTACTCTATACTCCATTTCTCTGTTTTACTCTACTTTACACTCCATTACTCTACTCTATACTCCATTTCTCTGTTTTACTCTACTTTACACTCCATTACTCTACTCTATACTCCATTACTCTATACTCCATTTCTTTGTTTTACTCTACTTTACACTCCATTACTCTACTCTATACTCCATTTCTCTGTTTTACTCTACTTTACACTCCATTACTCTACTCTATACTCCATTTCTCTGTTTTACTCTACTTTACACTCCATTACTCTACTCTATACTCCATTTCTCTGTTTTACTCTACCTTACACTCCATTACTCTACTCTATACTCCATTTCTCTGTTTTACTCTACTTTCACTCCATTACTCTACTCTATACTCCATTTCTCTGTTTTACTCTACCTTACACTCCATTACTCTACTCTATACTCCATTTCTCTGTTTTACTCTACTTTACACTCCATTACTCTACTCTATACTCCATTTCTCTGTTTTACTCTACTTTACACTCCATTACTCTACTCTATACTCCATTTCTCTGTTTTACACTACTTTACACTCCATTACTCTACTCTATACTCCATTTCTCTGTTTTACTCTACTTTACACTCCATTACTCTACTCTATACTCCATTTCTCTGTTTTACTCTACTTTACACTCCATTACTCTACTCTATACTCCATTACTCTATACTCCATTTCTTTGATTTACTCTACTTTACACTCCATTACTCTACTCTATACTCCATTTCTCTGTTTTACTCTACTTTACACTCCATTACTCTACTCTATACTCCATTTCTCTGTTTTACTCTACTTTACACTCCATTACTCTACTCTATACTCCATTTCTCTGTTTTACTCTACTTTACACTCCATTACTCTACTCTATACTCCATTACTCTATACTCCATTTCTTTGATTTACTCTACTTTACACTCCATTACTCTACTCTATACTCCATTTCTCTGTTTTACTCTACTTTACACTCCATTACTCTACTCTATACTCCATTTCTCTGTTTTACTCTACACTCCATTACTCTACTCTATACTCCATTTCTCTGTTTTACTCTACACTCCATTACTCTACTCTATACTCCATTTCTCTGTTTTACTCTACTTTACACTCCATTACTCTACTCTATACTCCATTTCTCTGTTTTACTCTACTTTACACTCCATTACTCTACTCTATACTCCATTTCTCTGTTTTACTCTACTTTACACTCCATTACTCTATACTCCATTTCTCTGCTTTACTCTACTTTACACTCCATTACTCTACTCTATACTCCATTTCTCTGTTTTACTCTACTTTACACTCCATTACTCTACTCTATACTCCATTTCTCTGTTTTACTCTACTTTACACTCCATTACTCTACTCTATACTCCATTTCTCTGTTTTACTCTACTTTACACTCCATTAATCTATACTCCATTTCTCTGTTTTACTCTACTTTACACTCCATTACTCTATACTCCATTTCTTTGTTTTACTCTACTTTACACTCCATTACTCTACTCTATACTCCATTTGTCTGTTTTACTCTACTTTACACTCCATTACTCTATACTCCATTTCTTTGTTTTACTCTACTTTACACTCCATTACTCTACTCTATACTCCATTTCTCTGTTTTACTCTACTTTACACTCCATTACTCTATACTCCATTTCTTTATTTTACTCTACTTTACACTCCATTACTCTACTCTATACTCCATTTCTCTGTTTTACTCTACTTTACACTCCATTACTCTATACTCCATTTCTTTGTTTTACTCTACTTTACACTCCATTACTCTACTCTATACTCCATTTCTCTGTTTTACTCTAATTTACACTCCATTAATCTATACTCCATTTCTCTGTTTTACTCTACTTTACACTCCATTACTCTACTCTATACTCCATTTCTCTGTTTTACTCTACTTTACACTCCATTACTCTATACTCCATTTCTTTGTTTTACTCTACTTTACACTCCATTACTCTACTCTATACTCCATTTCTCTGTTTTACTCTACTTTACACTCCATTACTCTATACTCCATTTCTTTGTTTTACTCTACTTTACACTCCATTACTCTACTCTATACTCCATTTCTCTGTTTTACTCTACTTTACACTCCATTATTCTACTCTTTACTCCATTTCTCTGTTTTACTCTACTTTGCATTCCATTACTCTATTTCTACTCTACTCTATACTCCAATTGTCTGTCCTACTCATTTCTACATTCCATTTTTATATTCTACTCTACTCTTTACTCCATTACTCTACTCTATTCTACACTCTATTCCCACCCTACTTTACACTCAATTACTCTACTACACTCTATTCTCCATTTCTGTTTTACTCTACTTTGCACTACATTACTCTATTCTACTCTGCACTCCCATTTTCTGTTCTACTCGACACTACATTACATTTCTCTATTCTACTCTACTTTCCTCTCCGTTACTCTGCTCTACACTCTATTTCCACTCTACTTTCCACTCAGTTACTCTACTCTACTCTGTACTCCAATTATCTATTATATTCTGCTCTACCCTATGCTCAATGTTTCTATTCTACTCTACACTCCATTAATCTTTTCTATTTTACTCTAATCTCCATTTCACTGTTGTACTCTACACTCTATTTCTTTATTCTACTCCACTTTATACTCTATTACTCTTTTCTATTCTAGTCTTCTCTACATTACATTTTATATTGTATTCTACTCTATACTCCATTATTGCATTTTACTCTCCTTTCCATTTCTCTATGCCACTCTACTTTACTCTAGATTAATTTATCTATTATATTCTACTGTTCACTCCATGTCTCTATTCTAATCTATATTCCAATTCTATATTGCACTCTTCTCTACAATCCTTTACTCTATGCTCCATCACTCTACTTTATCCTCTATAACTCTATTCAACTCTACTCTACATTCCCTTACTCAGTTATACTTCACTTTACTCTATAGCCCATAACACTATTCTACTCTACTACACTCTACATTCCATTTCTCTAATCTTCTCTACTCTACACTGCTCTACTCTACTTTAACCTACATTACTTTACTATATGCTGCCCACTCTACTCTATTATATTCTACACTACTCTATTCTACTGTACACCAATCTTTTCCAATCTTATTTTCTCTAACCTTTCTTACTCTACTCTATTCCATTCTACTTTATAATACTCGATTCTACTCTACTCCTCCCTGCCTTTTGTATAAAACTTTTCAACTCTAATTTACTCTTTCATACTCCACTCTACTTAAATAGAAGAAGAGAGTAAATCAATTTAACCAGATAGACATAAATAATTATGATTATGTGTTTATCAGCCAGTCGTAAAAGCTTGGTGAAAAATCAGAAATCTGTTTGTTTGACATTTCAATGTAAGTTCATTGGGGTGGAGACCAGATGGTCTACAAGCCTTAAGGGCTGGTAAGCCTTATATTTAAATTAAGGACCTTTGACTGCAGTCTGTGTTCATTCATTACAGGTATCAGCTGCGTCTAACAAAAGGTCATCACCCTAATTCACAGCATATTAACCTGCAAATAAAATAGGTCAAGCTCAAGGTCTGCTAAACCATGATTATTAAGTACCATGGATTTACCCTGACTCACATTATGAGTCACAGTTGAACTCTGTGGTTTTACAGTTGTCTTCTCTTTGCCATCACTTTTTCTTTCACCCATTCCATGGGTGGTCTTTTCCCAAATACAGGCACTAATTATCAAGAATGTTAAAATATGTTATATAATATGTTAGTCTCAGTCACCATTCACTTTCATTGCATTTTAACCATACAATAGTGTGTGTTGTCTGGAAAAAAAATTAAAAGTAATATAGGTTTAATATAATATGAAGGCAAGTCAATTACGCCAGAAAGTTAATTCTGAGGTGAACTTTTTTGTTTTAGGTCTTAATTAATTTAAGTATCACTATATTTAATGCTTTATAAAATAAACTCTGTATTGTAGCTGTGTTGTTTGTGTTGGTCATTATACTGAGCATTATTAAGGTTTATGCTAGTATTTCCCCATTCCAAGCTATCCAAAGTATTATGATAGGGTCAATAAATTATCCTGAAAAGCATAATGGAATCCATGACATCCGAACATGTCATGTGCAATGCTTCACATTATATAAATAAAAAAAATAGAAAGTCATAAAAAGTTATATGGTATTTGGGAAAGACTGCACATATATCCTCATATTGTTCCTCTGCAACTTGAGGTTGAAATTGATGGCTTTACAGCGCTAATAAACAGCAAAGGTAAGTAATCAAGGAAGCAGTTACTATAACACTGTGTCTCACCAGTGACCCACACTTTTCATGTAATTACGCAATATGACTGAACTTGCACAATGTCTGAACTTATTGTTTTTGGGTTAATGAGGCTTAATCCTTAAAAATGGAGGAAGCAAGAATTTGAAAACATTTGAGGTATGTGGCAACAATAGGCAAGACATGAATGTATTAATTGAATGTGCTAAAATAACAAATGCAGCAGAGAAACACAAACAGAAATTGCATGCAGATATCTGCTCCCTTAAGACATGCAGCACTAAGTATTTCATTTTAAAGTTTATTAATATATAAATAAATATCACATCAAAGTATAAACATAATAATAATAATAATGAAACGTTGTTGAGACCCAAAATATGAGCACTATTTAGATGACAAAAGGTTTTAATTAATTTTAAGAAAGAAAAGGTTTAATTATGTATAACACACACACACACACTTAATATTTAATAATAATATTTTTATTTATTTATTATTTGTAAGTTGAAATGGGTTCATAAGCAAACATGAACTGCCCAGAGCTTCGTAATCAACAAATGATTGTGCTTCTGAATGTACTCCTTGTTCACCCCAGTCAGCTACAATTGTTAAGTTTACCACTCAGTTAAAAACCGCGACACTGTCGTAAATTACCCTACACTTTACGGCAGCCGATTGTCAGTTGCTCCATATGGTACCATGTGAGGTGCAACTGACAGCTAACAGTGATGCATTTAATTTATTTTGCAGCCTGACCAAGATATTTTAGGAACTACTTCTGTTTTAGATGAAACAACATAAACAACTGTATTGACAGACATTTCTTTTACATTTATTTAAAAGGCTTATAAATGCCAGTAATAGTGTGATTAGCTTTTTTATAGCGAGGTGTAACTGCGGTCTGGTCTCTTCGCTGATTTAAAGATGTTGTATTTTATCGGTCTTGGTCTCGGTGATGCTAAAGACATCACTGTCAAGGGTTTAGAGATCATCCGACAGTGCAATCGGGTTTATTTGGAGGCTTACACGTCCATAATGACCGTCGGGAAAGAAGCGTTGGTATGTGGATTATCAAACAGATAGTATCTAAAGCATGACAGTTACAGTTTTGATGAGGATCATAAAAATGCATGTTGAAATATTGGAGTGTTTTGTGATAAGACTTCAAATGCAAAGAAAATCCAAATCTAAAATCTGTATTAAAATAACAGTTCACCCCAATATGAAAATTCTCTCATCATTTACTCACCCTCATGCCATCCTAGATGATTTTATTCTTAATTTCTTTATTCTGCTGAACATAAATGAAGAGTTTTAGAAGATTATTTCTGCTCTGTTAGTCCATACAATTCAAGTGAATGGTGACCAGAACGTTGAAGCTCCAAAAAGCACAAAGGCAGCATTACAGTAATCAATAAGACTCCAGTGGTTTAAGCCATGTCTTCAGAAGTGTGATGATCGGTGTTAGGTGAGAAACTGCTAAAAAATGTAAGTCCCTTTTAAAAAAGGATTTAAATATTGATCACATATTATATGGGAGCATGGCTGGGGCTTTGCCCCCCATACATTTACCTTGTTTTTCCCACCCTAAAGATCAAAATGCCCCGCAAAATACCACATCCACTTCCTGTATGGTCGAGAGCACATATAGTGCATGTATGACAACAGTCAGTACAAAACTGAGTTATATTTCAGTCTATACTGACTCTAATCACATTATCATCTGAGATATATTGCACTCATGCTCATGGTGTCATTGTGTTCTTGGTGTTAGGAGGAATATTATGGGCGTGAGCTTATGCTGGCAGACAGAGACATGGTGGAACAACAGGCAGATGAAATTCTAAAAGGAGCAGATGTCAGTGATGTGGCATTTCTGGTGGTGGGTGATCCTTTTGGGTAAGTGAGACTTCATAAACCAATCTCCAGTTTCTCTGAGTCTTATTTAATACATTTTTTAATTTTGGCTGAACTATCCCTTTAACTATAATGTAGTCACAATAGAGTCTTTAATTTATGAGGTTTCTGTGCATAATTGTGCTGTTTGGTTATGTGCCATAATAATAAATTATTTGTACTATTTAAAGGGATAGTTCACCCAGAAATGTAAATTCTCTTATCATTTACTCACCCTCATGCCAGCCATTCCAGATATGTATTATTTTTTCTTCTGCAGAACACAAAGATTTTTAGAAGAATATTTCAGCTCTGTTGGTCCATACAATGCAAGTAAGTGGGTGCCAAATTTTTAAAGCTCCAAAATCCACATAAGGGCATGCTCCAGACGACACCAGTGGTTAAATTCATATCTTCTGAAGCGATATGATTGAGTTGAGAAACAGATCAATATTTAAGTCCTTTTCCCTGCACTTTTATTTCTCCTTCTTCAGTTTTTGACGATTAACATTCTTCGTGCATATCACCACTTACTGTGCAGGGAGGAGAATCCATTGAAAGAAAAAAAGACTTAAATATTGATCTGTTTCTCACCCACACTTATCATATCATGTATCAACACATTATGATGTCTTTATGTGGATTTTAGAGCTTTTACATTTTGGCACCCATTCACTTTCATTGTGAGGACCAACAGAGCTGAAATATTCTTCTAAAAATCATAATTTGTGTTCTGCATAAGGAAGAAAGTCATACACATCTGGGATGGCATGAGGGTGAAAAATGATGAGAGAATTTTCATTTTTGGGTGAACTGTCCCTTTAAATAAATGTATCACTGTCATTACTTTTACTGTTGTTAAATACAAAAACACTGTAATTATAGTAAATACAATCTAATGAGAATCACCATTAAGAATAATATCAATTACAAATACATTTAAAAGAAAAACACAATGTCCGGATGCATTAGGGTAAGGAGAATTGAGGGGAATATATGGTTAATGTTCATGAAAATAATAATAATATTTTTTATTGAAAATAATGTTTTCAACCAAAAAAAAAATAATCATTTTTTATAGGATTCATTTTGTTTATGCATAGTATTATTGCCTATTTTTTGCTTTTCACTTTGGTATGAAAAATTATCCATAAGATACTTTTTGAGAGTCACCCCTGTGGAGTATTTGTATGCAGAGAACAACTCACTCCTATATAAAGTTCCTCACAAGTTCAGAGTTATTGGCCAATACACTCTTTTCTGATTTTGATAATGCCCTCAAGTTGAGTGAAGTCCACTTAAAAGCATGTATACCACAATGTCAACCACAAGTGTAATGAATCAAAAACAAACTTTTATCAGAAACCATTTCTACAGTCTAATAGACGGGAAATAATGGAAAGTTTCCAATTACTCTGACTATTTGTGGCCGAGGAACCACTGAGAAACACCACAGTGTGGTTGATTGGCGATGTTCCGGGGTTACAAGATATCGGTCTTACGAGAAGTGGGATATAAGTGGGACGTCTGGTACTTTGCAAATGCTCCCAAAGAAATGAGCTGATTACGCCATGCTTTCCCGTCTGGGTCACTTCAGTTGTAGTCATGGTTAAGCTTTGCATAGGATTCAGCTCCAGCGTTTTTTCCATCCAAACTAATGAAACCCACATAGTGGGAGGGGGAAGGGTCTCCGACAACTCATTTTCCCTCACATAAGAATGTGCGGGTTTAAAAATGTTTAATGATTTACTACAAGATCGCACAGATAAACCTTTTTGGTGCAATTTGGACCACTTCCACGTTGTCAACAGTGCAACACAGTAAGAATTATGATGTAGCATTTTCGATAAGTGGTCTTCTAAGACATTTTACTGCTTATTTACATGTTTTTTAGCCTGTAGGTCATTTCAGTGATCTGTGGTTGGAGCTTGGTTTGGACGATGGACCGCTATGTGTGCATAAACTTGCCTTTTTGCTTCTCTCCAGAGCCACAACTCATAGTGATTTGGTCCTTCGAGCGGTGAATGCCGGAATACAGTATCGCGTTATACACAACGCCTCCATCATGAATGCAGTAGGCTGCTGTGGATTACAGGTAAGCTTAGGCTAAGAAACAACTCCCTAATAGCTCTGTTCCAAGCTCTAGTGTAACAATTAAGATACATAAATTTTTGGAGTAGTTTCAAGTTGTGAGTGCACTTAAAATGCTGCTTCTGTAGGCAGCTTACTAGATTTTTGAACAGGGCGATTGTCACCATGAACAATAACCTTTTCAGATCTTCTCTGAGCTTTAAAGAGAACATACTTCTCCTTTGCCTGCTATCGCTAGGCATTCATATCTAGTCTCTGGTGAAAATGATCAAACAGCATTATTGCCTTTGTGCCAAAGATGTCCCAATGGAATCTATCAACGAAGCCTTGTGGCAATCAATAACAGCCCCCTGTATTGACCTGTCAGGGCAGCTTTGTGTACCCAGAGGCCCCAGCTGCCCGCCATGCACACCATGCTGCCCCAGGCCCTCGGGGGCGTCTTTAACAGATCTCAGACCAGCGATGCCCTTTCTAATGGGTATTATTTAGATGGGGAAAGCAGATCCTAAATCAGAGCAAATAGAAAACTTTGGCACATCTACCACAGCTGCCACTCTCAGCTGTAGACTGATTTGGTAGGTTAACACACACTTTGCAGGATGGTCATTAATGTTACTATTTGGGTTCAGATTGAGACACGCTAATTGGAAGCAATCAACAAACTGGGCTGCCACAAAAATGTTACCAGTAAATAATAATACAGACGAGACTTTCCCCGCCCCGAGCGCGTGTTTTTCTTTGCCACCATCTGTAGCCCACAACACATCTGATTTGGTTTTCAGAGACAAGAGATAAAAAAAATGTAAGTTCTATCATCATTTAGTCACCCTCATCTATTATATTCACTCATACAACTTTCTATCTTTTGTGGCACACAACAGGACAGTTTGGGCAGATTGACAGTTTTAGTCACCATTGACTTTCATTATTTGGAAAAATGATGCAATGAAAGTGAATAGTGACTGAGGCAAATATCTCATTTTGTCTTCTATGGATCCATACAGGTCTGGAACAACAGTCACTGTACATTGCGTTCACTAAATTTTGTTTCAAAGTTATAAAATTAAAAAATTAGATGATAGTTTGAATGATGTTGAGATCACATTTTTTCCCCATTCTGATGGTTGAGGTGAACATTAACTGAAGCTCCTTGACCCGTATCTGAATTATTTTATGCACTGCTGCCACACGATTGGTTGATTAGATAATCACATGGATGATTGTTGGTGCCAGATGGGCTGGTTTGAGTTTTCGGTAACTGCTGATATCCTGGGATTTTCACTCACAACCGTCTCTAGAATTTACTCAGAATGGTACAAAAAACATCCAGTGAGCAGCAGTTCTGTGGACGGTAATGCCTTGTTGATGAAAGGGGTCAACAGAGGATGGCCAGACTGGTTTGAACTGACAAAGTCTATGGTAACTCGGATAACTGCTCTGTACACTTGTGGTGAGAAGAATAGCATTGCCGCTGTTTTGGCAGCATGAGGAGGACCTACACAATACTAGGCAGGTGGTTTTAATGCTGTGGTTGATGGGTGTAGGCCAATAACTGAAAAACATTGCAGACTGAAACACAGTAAGATGCATTTTAAATTCATCCCCTTTAAAGCACTGTTGCTAAAAAAAAAAAAAATCTGCATAAACTCACTAGTTGACCTTACTAACTGACTGATCAACCACCCTGACTCATTCCGTTGGGTCATGCAACACCAATAAAGGCTTCAAGGTGTCTATGGGACAGAAAATAACTGGTAATGAGTTCTCGCACTGCAATGACACTAATTTGTTGTGTCAGCTGTGCCGAACGCCAATGTTTAGAATGATGTCATGCTTTCTGAATAACAGGAAGCACCTTGTCGGTGGCACTCAGAGTGACCAATCTGCTGTAGCGATCACAACACTAAACAAAACTGGACTACTGATAATGGTTTCCTACTTTCAACACACTGACCCACGCAAAAATGACTAGCTACTGTTAGAGACCCCTTGAATGTTTTTATGGATGTAGGGTGAATAAATTAAAGTTGAATGTGATTCCTCTCCTTAGTTGTACAACTTCGGGGAGACCATATCCATTGTCTTCTGGACAGACACGTGGAGGCCTGAGAGCTTCTATGATAAGATCAAGAAGAACAGGGATATGGGCCTGCACACGCTGTGCCTGTTGGGTAAGAGTTTTGTTTACACCTTCATGTGACCTGGCTCTCCGGTCTGTTCGTTAGATCCAAGTTTGTTGTGTCTGTAACGGTTGCTACAGCAGGGAATGTGTCCGAAAAACCAGACTTCACTCAAGGGACTCGACGACCCCCCTGATTTCCCCTCGGGTGCACATTAAACTTGGGCCCATTGCAAATGCACTAGGGAGGCAAAAGAGCAAGTGTGTCTCCCTGGTGGGAGGTATTTTTGCTCAATATCCCCCCCAAGGCAGATGGTCGCAAATAATTTTAATTTCGTTTATCTGTGTGCCATGGAGATTTAGGACCAACATAAACCCCCACCTTCCAAAGTACCAGTGGGATTTCCCAGTAGAAGCCATCTTTGCTAATGAATGTTGGTAAAAATGTAGATGCCTCGTTGGGGGTCAGCTCTCATTGGCTGGTGTGCCCTGAGCGGGAGGGGCTGGAGTCCCCAGGTGCATGCCAGCTGAGGACAAATTCAGTCGAAGAGCAAAAATGTGGAGCTAAGTAAGCAAGACGGGGATCAGTGATATTAACCACATTATTCTAAAGCAAACAGAGAGAGGCTGGGATTGGACACCTCCCCATTCATCCTTGGCTGCAAGAGCGTTTATCTAACACAATAACCCGCAGACACAACAAAAGCACACACAGACATTCTCTCATATAATAGACAACACCACAGTGACTATACACTGCATCCATTCATCATACCTTTGCTAACAAGACATTGGCTATTTGCTGATATTTTTTTAATTAAATCCAAAATAAAATCAGATTTCCACAATTAAAATGTAGCCTCAAACATGCCTACAAAGGATGAAAAATCAGATTGCTCCCATTATAATCAACAGAAAAGTCTACACTAGAAGCGCCTTTGCAGTGCATTAAAACACGCCTCAGTTGATGAATACCATGTTTCTATTTTTAAAGTGCTGCACAGTTACTCAAGCAATTTTATATTCATCGTCCAACTGAATACAATTTTATAAGCAAATAGCAATCACAATCAAATTTATGAATTTATGTGTTATATTTATATAACTTCTGACAATTATGCCAAGCATGCTCATAACGTTAAATTGTAAATTTTTTGTTTTTAGCCATATTTACAGTTATAACAATTTGCTGAATATAGTATCACTATTCTAAAATAGCTCTTGCAAAAATCATTTTTCATACCGTCTTGAGTATGTTAAGCGATCTGTGCCAAGAAATCCCAAGTATGTATAGCTGCAGTCCAGAGACCTCCAAATGGGGGCAGAATCTCCAATAGAGGGTAGGGTTACTCAAAAAGGGGCGTGGTTACTCTCAAAAGGGGCGTGGTTACTCCAAAAGTTGGTTGCACCAACTCCCACAGGGGGTGCCATTTCCACTCACAGTTAAGTTTAGGGAAAGTGTTGGGTAAGGGGCTCCTTATATCTTTAATGGCGGTTTGGAGCTTCCGCCTCTTTTTGGAGCAATGCTTGCAGCTATATCCTTCTCAGAAATGCAGGCCGGGAATGGTTTGTAGTCATACTGTACTAAACCTTTCTCTCTTGGAATAGCTATTGGAACCATCACTCAAACTGTTCTGGACGGATCCATGCTCATTGACCAGTCATGAGTCGCCACATACTGAAGGCATTCCACTAGTACGGTTGAGGGTGGTTAGCTAACTGTACCAATACATCCAGGCCAGGAACTATTTGTAATCATACTGTACTGAACCATGCTCAAGTGGAAATGCCACTGGAACCATTACCGTTCTCTGAACCGTTTGGCCCAATGGTGGAAAATTGGCAAAACAATTATCTAATTTTGGAGTGGTGGTGGCGTAGTGGGTAAAAGCACTGAACTGGTAAGCAGAATGTTGTCGGTTTGAGCCCCACAGCCACCACCATTGTGTCCTTGAGGAAGGCACTTAAATGCAGGTTGCTCCGGGGGGGATTGTCCCTGTAATAAGGGCTCTGTAATTTGCTTTGGATAAAAAGTGGCTGCCAAGTGCATAAATGTGAATGTAAATTTTACTGTTGCTGAAGTTTCACCTCAAGCTCTTTGCTGATTGGTCCATTGTTTGTGAACATTCCAAGGTGACATTCCACTTAAACACTTCCAGTGTAGACAGCTTCGAGCTCGATGCAAAACAACACGACATTGGTCGCTTCCAGTGTAGAAACAGTGTCAGAACATGACTGCTCGTGATTTGTAGATTTGATTTAGCTTTGTTCTCAAAGTGGGGCCCCTCTTAGGTACACTCTGAACATGTACTTTTGCTCCAAAAGTGGGGTGTGGGGTGAACAACCCCAGATAAAGGGCCGACATACTATTTATGATGTGACAGTTACATCTAGGCCTAGTTTATAAAAATCCAAACTTATTTTATCATACAACACTTATTACTCCTTTGTTTCACAGATATCAAAGTCAAAGAGCAGTCCATGGAGAATTTAATGAGGTAAGACCTTCTCACTCTCTTATGCTTTTGTAGGGGTGGGGTTTGGGTTCCACTGATTTATACCTATATCTAGGGAGGTGCTTTGGATTGATTTGTGGTTTATTGCAGACATTCACTTAAAATTCATACATGCAAGTTGCTGGATGCCAAACTGGTTGAGTTGGAAAAAAATAACAATAAAAACCAGGGCAGCTTGTTTGACTTGGACGTATGATCTGTTATCATGAAGCTTCCCTGGGCCGCTTCCAAAACGTCTACTGTATAATGTTCTCATCCAGAGCTTTCAGAAAAATCTTTGTGCTCCACTTTAAAACTTGAACCTTCAATCTTTTCTAAAACTGTTTTCTCAGCTTCGCTGGGGTTCAATTGAAATATTTCTCATCATAGTAGAAGTTGTTGTTAACTCCTTGCTCTGTCTGTTTTGTCTTGTAATCTTCTCCTCCCCATGGTTGCACAATTGTGTAATTTTATGTCCAGTTCACATAACCCCAAATGAGTTTTAGTGTTCCTCTATGTATGCTATAAGGAAAGGAGCATTTAGGACTGGTGCGTGCTCCCCTTGTTCAAGGCTGGAAAGTGCTAATGTCTTCCAGACTTATTGGCACTGTTGTACCATTACTCGGAAATGGAATAACCATATGCTGGATGATTTTGGTCACAGTCAAATGCTTGTCCAGTGAGGTTGGTGCCCTTCACTGCATGGAGGGGGAAATGGCCCCAAGAAGAAATTCAAAGCATACAGTTTTTCCAACTTCCTTTAGTTGGCTAATTTAATCAAAGACAGCCTGATGGTCAGTTAATGGCTAATGCACCTTAAGAGTGCAATGCATCTCAAACAATGCAAATTATAGTACTTCAAAGTTCAGATGTAAATTGCATTATGGATAACATCAGTGGAAGCATTAACGGAAAGTAAACAGTCCACCCACTTACTCAACGTGTTATGAGACTACCTGATGCTTAAGGATCTAATAACATGCAAGACTTAGTGTGTTTAAATGCTCACCAATACGCTGAAAACTACCAAAAATCAGCTCATTCTAGAAATCCATTAACGCAAGAAAAACACATTGTCATGATTGATTTCAAATCATTTTATGATTTGAAAACAGTCATGCACACAACACGCATTGGACAAGCTGGTAAGAAAGCAAGTAGAAGTGATTACCTGCAACATGAAATCGGAGTAACGGACAAACATCTATGCATACTGAGCAGTTTTTACTTAAACCATTTATGACATTACCACGATAAAGAATCATAAATAGGTTTCAGATCGCGCATGTAAATGTGCTCATTATTTGCGAGTCCATTACAGGATAATTCAAAGACGACGAAGTTAAAAGAATAGACAAAGTGCATCAGCAGTTCTTCCCCTCACTTTAAATAGTCCAGAGTTTTATTCGTCCCGTCTCTTTCCAGGGGCCGGAAAATTTATGAGCCCCCCAGGTACATGACTGTCGCTCAGGCAGCTGAGCAACTTCTGGAGATACTGCAAAACCGACAGGAACGGGGTGAGGAGCTAGGTAAGAACCCTCGTAAACCCTTCTGAATTGCTTGAGAACCAAAATGATCTTTGTGGTAAAACTATCTGGACATCTAGCCAACTCTGATACAACAGCCTGCAAACATTGATGGAAAATTGGATTACTTGTGAATGAAAGCTTTGTGATCAAAAAAGAAGTCCTTATTGCATTTCACCGTTTATGTTCTTTGTTGTAATGCAGCAATGACCGAAGACACAGTGTGTGTCGGCCTGGCCCGGGTTGGATCCGAGGACCAGGCCATCCATTCTGGGACACTACGGGAGTTGGCCTCCTGTGACCTGGGAGGACCACTTCACTCCATGATTATCAGCGGACACCTTCACCCTCTTGAGATTGACATGCTAAAACTCTTTTGCAGTCCAGAAGGATTGAAAACCTTGAAGATGACTGATAGTTCCACATACATTTCTTGATGTCCAAGAGGCATAAAGGAGCAGTGGTCATCAAGAAAATGGTTCCCTTGTCAGAGTTCCTCTGATGTTACAAAGGGTACAGAGGAAACAAGTGCTTCATTAAGGGACATTTGTGGTGTACAACATCGGAGGGTCAGGAGAGCACAAAAATTACATAATTGTTATTCCAGTTCAAATTTGACCATTTTACCCTTCAAGCATCAGTCAGGCCAGGGTTGCATTTCATTAAGAGAGAGATTTAGGTTGGGAGTGAACTAATTACTTCAATGTGTGGCAGTCATGTTCGTGCTGTCAAAAGAAAAAAATGATGGAATAATATTCAAGGAAATGGAAAGGTTATTGTGGAACCACTGCATCTGGGTTGCATTAGTACCTCAGAAAATGTACCTTCTTATTAAAACTGGCTAAATTTGTCTGTAATACATGGAACTTTCTTAAAGAAGATGTAAATATGATAAAAGTGAATTTCAGACTCTGAGCATGAGCAGAGATTGATTTTTGTACAATAAAAGACATGTCATTTCCACTGATTACGTCAAAGCCTGACAAAGTTTGTTCATTTAATTTCTGTCAGCATGAATTGCATAGAAAATGAGCAGTGTTTGTCAGAAATAATGTGGTTCTTTGATTTATTCACAGCTTCTGATTTATTTCACTTTGGAGTAAAGGTTATGTACCTTGAAGGCAGCCATAGCAAAACTTATGGTGGCATGTTATGTATTTATGTAAGCTAATGATAAGCTTTATTTGAAGAGCATTCAGATTTTTCGAACATGCCTGATCTTCTTCAGATGACGTTTTAAGTTGTTTACAGGGATATACTGATTTGCCTTTTTCCAAAAATGATTACCATATCTTTAGAAATGACACAATGAAACTCTAGAATATCCTGCTGTCTGTCTCTCAAGAAAATATGATTTATTGTTGAATAGAAGAGAAGCTTTGATATAAAGAGTTGTGTATCATTTCAATAGAATGGATGAATACAAATCCATATGTAACACATTATGGCTAATTGTTATTTCCACGTTTATCCCAACAAATAACAGAACATTATAAAACCAAATATGACTTGAATTTTTAAACTAATGTTATACCTAAGGCTCAACATTTGGATTGCCATTGATTTGACAAGATACTGTCCTGAAAGTCTGGCAACATTACTTAAAACCCCTTAATAATTTGAAGATGTCTAATATAATCAAAACTCTACTAATCTCCAACATCATTGCCTAATACTGAGCAGAATTTCTCTATTTTATCTCAGATTTGAGTACTGCTGAATCACACCAGGCAAAATATGGAGAAATGTGGAAAATATGTCCATAAAGCAATTTTACACTGCAAAATCTTGAAAGATACTTTGTCCAAACCAGATTACCCTTGATGAACCATTTCAACCAATTACAAAAATAAATTAAATTAATAGGCTCCAATGACATTTTACTACAAATATTTTGAACTTGCCAACTGAAGCTTGTACATAGAAAATCTTTGAGTTGAGTTTTGCCATTTCCATTTTTGTTTGAATAAAGCCATTTGCATGTCCTTCCATCTATAAAAGACTTTAGGACCTTGTTCATACAAATATCACAATATGCATTAAACCGCAAACCTGATGCAAAGGAATGTTTTAATTAAAGACAGAACCCAAGGTCAAATAGGTCCAGTTTTCATGTTAGCCATTAAATATGGTTCAAGTGATTGTCCATGATCGGTTTTAAAAAGGCACTTAAGAAATGCAGACAAATCTGTATACGTTTAGAATGGCATTGGTGACAATTTCTGCACCTTTACAACTGTGCAACAGAACAGCACATGATGTACAAAAAGTGCCAATGAATCACATACCGTTACGCAATTTTTACAAACGTCCACTGAACTGTACACACTCATCCCGACAATTAATTAAAACCCCATTCTGATGATGGAAAGGGCGATAATTAAGAAAGGAAACAGTCCGATGGGATTATGGGAAAAAGCAAATGGGAACTTCAAATGACCATGCTGGCAACATCCACGTTTCAAGTTCTTGTTTCCCTCCAAAACATCACAGTCATAGCTGATCAGTTGGTATTCTTGTCATCGTTTTTTCTGATAAGATCGGAGTCAGACTGCTGGAATACACCAGCTCCATCTTGAACCAAGACAGAGGTGGAGTGAAAAAACCCAAAGAGAGAGACGGGTTAGGGGTGGAGAACTTCCCCACAGCAGCACAGAAGGCCTTTGGTCCCGAGACTCCCAAAGATCAGGAGAAGTGTGGTGGACTCCTACATGGCCGCCACTTCAATCTGAACATACAGTTGACTGACGCCAACCTGGGCACAGAGCAGAATGATCACAGCATGAACATTTTGATATGTCCCTTAATTGGCAAGATGATGTTAATAGTGTGTTTTTTCACAAACCCCACCTGTGTGAAAAAGTTGTGTGTTTGGCTGAGAATCCATCTAGAATCTGCGTCGGGTGCCACAAGAAGTTTGAGAGTACCGATGTATACGTCTGTGCAAAGGGTCCAGAAATGAGGTTCTTGAAGATTATACACACCCTGAAGCTGCTGGACCTGTGGTGAACATTGCAGATAAGCAGATATAAATTCAGTTTATTGTTAACTTATGATGGAACGAAGACTGATGATTACTGTGGATGTTAACAAAGTTGCCCTAAAACGTATTTGGCTAACCAAGTCACCATGTTAAAAGAGCGGGACCCAGGAAATGTAGAACCACTCACCCTTTGGTAGCATTCAGGAAGTGCGTGGTCCAGAGAAGGCGGCGATCGTTGCATGAGAATTCCTATGGATTCCCTGAGCAGAGGAACCACACTGTATAGAAAGAGGTAAGCTTGATAAATATGAAAAACAAACAAAAATACATAACTCCAAACTTCTAAAAATGACCACAAATTAGATTTCATTAGACAGTATTATAAAATTTGAAGCTTTTACAACTGGTCTTTATTAAAACATAAAAAAAGTAACTTGGTGGTGGTACCAGTAGGTGACAGTGAGAAGTTTATTGCCTATAAACAATCAATTAATGTGTTAACTTTCAAAGCCCTAAAATCCTCAAATAAATCTAAAAAGGCCAAAACACAGTCTGTGCAAGTACATGAACGCAGACACTTCTAGCTACGCAAGCTCAATTTCGTGCATTGTTGCATTGCAAAAAGTGTCAGACCCCAACTCATAACACAATACAAGTATGCATTGCATTCTCAACATTTCCCAAAGGGGTGCTATAGTGTGACCTGTTCACATATATGGTGAGTTTTCTCTTTCAAACAAACTACTGTCATAGTGGAGCAACAGTTTGAAGAGACAGTCGGTCAAAACTAACAAAAACTAAACTAAATTGAAAAGGACAAATTGCAAATAAAAACCAAATAAAAATTCATTTGAAAAAAAAAAAAAACACTAAATGACACTAGTTGGCAATAATTATTTCTACTGAAGTTGTTCTATGAGACATGAACTCAGAATGGCACAAAAGTCTCAGTCTGGAAAAAAGAATGGACTCAATGGGTATGACTTTGTTTAGTTTAGGCATCAAGAAATTCCAAGTCATTATAACAAACAAGACCTCTTATTAGCATTATTTTAGAGCACACTTGATGCTGTCCAACATAAACCTGTCCATCTTATAGTATGGGTGGAGTAACAGAAAGTGGTATTGACGTCATTCCAACAGCTGTAGAACACCCAATTTTTAAGTCTGAAGGCAAAGTTGAAGTACACCCTGATATACATAAAATTCATTCATTTTACTGAAGAAATGGATGACTGGTTAGGAGAGGAAAAGGAGGTTAAGAGTAAACCACTTCTGCTCCATCAGAGCTAGCCCGTGACTCTGCCAGCTTCATACAAAGTCATCAGTCCTCCTCCAAACCTTCAGACCTGACCACTGCAGCATCTGTGAACCATTAGAGGGTTCCTTGGTTTGGACTTTTTTCCCAATCCATAATCTGCTCGATTACAACCACATTCTCTGATCTCCTCTCTGAAACCCCAGCCTCAGTTTGGGCCACGCCAATGTGGATAAACTATTCATCATCTTATGAAGACCACCATTATGCTGAAAGAAATACTGACATATAAACAGATCTACAAAGACATGAAAGACACGCTTCACAATTTTTGACCTTGCTAAAAACACAGAAAATCAGAAACAATGTGAGTCTCCTAAATATTTGCCCCAAACATTGTTTTGATAAAAGATTTTAAATGGCAATCATGTTGCTCACGAGACATCTCATCTGATTTCACAACAATCGTCTTTTTGACCGCATGCAAGTATTCCTTTTAATATCTCCCTCAAGATGGCTGTGGTTTACCAACCAATGTTTGCAACTGAACATGCATGTAATAATCTATACCAAAACCATAAAGTAACATTTTAGAAACTGGAGCCTGAATGGTCTATTTAGTTCCTCCTTTGGTTTCTTGGCAGCTTGCATACACCCGGAAAGCGGAAATAAGTCTGATGATCTTAATAAGTGGTGGTGGTGTAGTGGTCTAAGCACATAACTGGTAATCTGGTTATCAGAAGGACGCTGGTTCGAGCCCCACAGCCACCACCATTGTGTCCTTGAGGAAGGCACTTATCTCCAGGTTGCTCCAGGGGGATTGTCCCTGTAATAAGGGCTCTGTAAGTCGCTTTGGACAAAAGCATCTGCCAAATGCATAAATGTAATAATTTAGCTTGATAAGATACATATTTAGGGAACTTCAAAATTTCTACAGGTTTGGACCAATATGATTGTGAGTAAATGACAATTCTCATTTCTGTATATTACATAACAGGTAAAGTTTGACCAATTGTTTCCATTAATGTAACGTGACAGGGCATTATAAAACTGGTCACTGTGCATTCCACTCACTAACTCATGTGTTTGTGCTCCTTTTGTCCAATAAAATGCAAACAGGAAAATACTGCATGAGGGTACCTCAGACCTCTGACATCATACCATTGTTCCACACCTTCCTGTTCAGTGAAAGAGAGACACTCTTATTCAACGTTCCTTGCCTGATAACTAACCTGCCCCAAACACTCCGTAATATAGTTACATGAGTGACTCACTCGGCTAGAATACAATTACTTGTGAATGTCAAGGGTAAGTTGGCCAGTGACACAGATGAAATGTCACCACCTAGGTCAGGGCGACAATCAGGAATAAATATTTCTGCAAAGGATGCTTGTAATCACTAGTGGATTTTGTATTTTTTTTTTTTTTTTTTTGAAAAAGCAGGAAAGCACCTGAAACACAAGGCAAAAACAGTATTCTCGTAAAAGCACTTCTATACCACATGGAAACGATTGGTTATGACACCCAGTCAACCTCAGCACCTACTCAGAGCGCAAAAACATTCATGACACCAGTAGAACCGCAAGAATGAGGTGGCAGTAGAGCAGTCTGTATTAGAGACTGCAAAGTAGGAATTAGAGTGGTACATTAAACTTTCACTGAATGTTTATACAGTATAGGACCTACCACTTTTCCATTACTCGTGCAAGAAATGCATACATGGGATTTCACCACAAAAAAATGTTAGTGCTTTGCTGCACTCAAGTTCCGGCCACAAACACAGGATGGTGTAGCTATTAGGCCTCATACATAATTTATTCCAGGATTCAAGTGTATATTTTTATGGTATGCATATTATACAGACGTTCAAACATCTTTGGACCACCTCCTCTAACACTTACCCACAAATGTTCTCAAATAAACTCAAACTTTCTGTCTTGCCACAAAGTTGATGATCCAGAGAGTTTCAGTCAAATAATCTAAATGTAAAGGATAATTTGAGTAAACTTAAAACTTATACAAAACTTTGGTCTTAATGAGCTAGCCTTAAACACTAAAAGAAAATGTGAGCTGTTTTCCAGAGCAAAAGTTGCTGCCACAATGCTAAGGCATTTAGGGTGGTTGCAAGGGCATTGCTATGTAGTTGCCAAGTTGGGAGTGTTTTATATTACATTAATAGGGTTTTCAAGCTGCAAAGAAAAAAAAAGAAAAACCCTGTCCAGGACTTTCACTTCAACTGTTCCTTTTGGTGGAATGACCTGCCAAACGCCACCAGAGCAGCTGGTTCAATAAAATCATCTAAAGACACAGATCTTCCATGAGCACTTGACCCAACCACTTTAGTGCACGCCAGTGTTGTAGTAATCAGTCTTGGGATTACTTTTTAAGGTCTCGTCTCGGAATCGACTGCTTTTTGCTCTGTCTTGTCTAAGACAAAGAGCACTCGAGATTTTATTTACACACCGGTCAAGACCAAAACTGCGTGGATATCACTAAATTGCCTGTGCATTGACTGATTTATTTGTTAACATAATTACTGTGATTGGATGTCAAACTTCCTGCTTCAAATGCAATAACTAAACTCATTTGTATTTAGACATTTGTTACTTTTAAAGCCGTCACCCCTCCCCACGTACTCCAAGAAAGTGAATGCGGGAGACAAGAGAAGAAACTGTGGCTGTCTGAGAGATCGTAGTCAAGACAAATCTTCTGTAATACAATTTGGCTACCTAAACCAGTGTTTCCCAACCACTATGCCCATTAGCGTGCCGTTAAAAATTGTCAGGTGCGGATTGGAAAATAATAAAAATTTTCAAATAAAACTGTTTTTTTCCAGTATTTTAGAAAGGCATAGAGACAGTAGAAGAGTTTTAAAGTTGCCAATTCAGTATATTTTCCAATACAAATTATTTTATGCAACAAGTATAAATATTTTGTCAATCACAACATTATTGTTCTAACAAACTCTAGTCTACTGTCAAATGCAACTCCTCACATGCCCACAAAATGATGCTTCATCATCACTCAGCATAAAGAAAGATAAGCTAAGTGCAAGTGATGCTAGCAAAGCTAGCTAGCTAACGTAAGCAATCTGCCTCTTGCTGCATTCCATACAACTTGGAACGTTAAGGCCCAAACATACTTTAAGCAAGTACGTAAACGCAGACGCACCATGCTATGCAAGCTTGATTTCACGTGTCGTTGTGTTGTGAAATGTGTCAGCGCTCAATTCACAACACATCTCACGTACGCACTGTATTCTCAACGTTGCTGCAAGTGGTGCTAGAGCGGATTTTCTTTCATTTCAACAACTGTCATGGTGGGCTTGAATTTGAGTTTAATCTTTTTGAAAAATATAAGACTTCTTGTCCCCAGTCCATTCAAATGAAATTGCCTCTCCCGACTCAACTATTGACTCATCTACCACATCTGGACTGCATCCGAAAACGTAGGCAGCTGACTTGCTGCCTAATCAGTTAATGGCTTAACTGACAGCTGTTTTGAATGAATGGAACTCTTAAGGAAACTGGTCTCCGAACAGTTTGAAAAGCACCTTAATTTCATTATACCTCCATGGTCTCCGAAGGTAGCATTTTCCTGGTTTTGGATGCAGCACTGGTTTCATGGTCACAGCTAAAAAAAAATCCATTGCCCTCTTGTGGTCTGAGGTTTGTAATCTCCAGAGCAATGCAAGAGCGCATGTAATGTATGTACAACAGGACCACGCGTTGGCCAAGCGCTCGCATCTACGTGAAGTATGTTTCGGTCTTTAATATATTGTTTAAGAAAAGACAGAAAAGTGAAGACTGAAGTAATAAATAATTGTTTGATACAGTCAGTTTTCTGTGGGTGTTTTTATGGGAATGTGGATCTTTCAGATCAATTTGAGGAGTGCCTATGATTTGCATGTTCCACATTTGTGTGAGATTCGCACTAGTCTTGACTTGACTCTGTCTCGCCCTGCCTTGGTCTTGGTCTCAACCTCTCAAAGTCTGGGTCTCGTCACGGTCTTGATACACAATGGTCTTGGCCTGGTCTCGGTTTAGGTGGTCTTGACTACAACATTAGTGTATGGTCTTCTTATTTTTTTAATAATAAAAAACTCTCATCCTAGGGGGTACTTCTCTAAACAATTTTGAAACTTGTATTACAGCACTTGTGTTACTACTGCCTCCCTAGGATGATTTGCTACTGTTGTTCTCCTCATTAGTAAATAATTTTGGATAAAAGTGCCTACTAGTGAATAAATGTAAAATGGTCCTGGTCAAAAGAGCCCACCCCCAAGTCTCTTCCATTAATATTAAGGTTTTTATGGGAATGTGGATCTTTCAGATCAATTTGAGGTGTGCCTATGATTTGCATGTTCCACATTTGTGTGAGATTCGCACTAGTCTGGACTTGACTCGCGTAACATGTAAACTGTGTGTGTCATCTGCATTTGCACCTGTTGTTAACTTTTCTAAAAGAGTATCACAAAATAGTTGTAGTGGGCATACATTGTACATGTCCATATGGGATTCTGGTTGAAAATATGTACTTTAAAAGGCTGAGAGCTCGACCGTGAGAGAGACAGAACAGTACTCAGAAAAACAAAGCATTCCCTAGGCCAACGGTCATCAATTAGCAGACCACGCTCCAGGTCCAGACCTTGGATTGGTTCCATCTGGACCACGAGACAATATGACAATGGTTGCCCCATCTCACCGTTTCTACACTAGGTCAGCAGCGTGACAAAACAATGGAGCTGTGTACACCGCAAGTATCCCTTTCCTAAACAAATGTTGTGATTTTAGGAATCACTTAAGTTTGTAGCACAAATGGTGCAAGATGATCCACATTTGAACACTTGGGGTTAGGGGTATGTTCTAGTTCCCAACCATAAATATGAGCAATATTAATAGTGATGCTTGCCTTAGCAAACAAACACCACAAAATAAAGTGACTTTGCAAGTATATGGCTTGTTCCCCAACTTGACCAAGACTAATTGATCAACGTTACATATAATCATTCTGCTGAGAAATCTCAGTTAAGAACACTGGGCTAAACACTGGACTTAACGCATTACACAGAAAAATACAGTACATCAAAGAGTAGCACAGTAACATGTAACAAAAGCAGCTTTAGAGAGCAGTTTAAACACATTTCCTTTAAGGCCTAACGAATTAATCCAGACTCAAAGTCCATGCTTAGCAAGCCTAGAACAAATGTTAATTAATGCTCACGTTCTTCAAGCACCCATTTCTCTGGCTTTAGGCTGAGACCCAAAGCGATTAGCAGTCTTTAGAAGCATTGGGAGATGGGGGACTGATGTAGGTCACAACAGCAGGACTCCACCACTCCCTCCAACTAATTACAAGGTACACAGACAGCTCCAGCCATACCAATATATCCCTAAAGCAAGGCTACTGCACCTAGAGTGGCCTTAACTAAACACGCCCGGGTTCACATACAGCATGGGGTCTTTCTGAGAACTGTGCAAACGGGTCACGCCTCAGGTGTGGCTGATGAGTAGTCAATCACCCTAATGAGAGGTCAAACATCCAAATGGGAGCAAAAATCGCTGAATCAAAATAAAGACCTCTACTGAGAATATTAATCTCAGGGTTTGGGATGCATGCATAGCAGTCCATCTTAACTATCAAACTAAAAACCAAATACATTCCACACAGACAATTATGATCCATCACTCAACAATCAAACAATAAATGATTGTAGTATGGTAGAACCAATGTAGATTGCAGTTTTAAACCTATTGAGTCAAACAGTTGCAGATGAATTCATGTTTTTGTCCAGTCTTTTACATTAGCAGTAAGAGTTACTACCTGACTGCTATATCAGGTGGTGGATCACACAGAATTTGATGTCTGCAGTGCCACAGGTACTGTATTCACCACATTGCATTGATGTTTGTTTACATTAAGTTAAACTCTTCTTTAAACTTTTTGATAACAAGGACCCAAAAATAAGATTTTTTACTTAATAAGACTGATGCAATTGTAGCTTGCTTCGGCCTGCTTGTAAACATGTTAATTAGACCATAACTGGCCTTTGCATTCTGCTGTAGTTGAAGGAGCTGAGCATTCTTAAATCCATGGATGGACAAAAAAAGAAAAGAAAAAAGGAATGGCAAACTTTATATAAAAAAAAAAAAAAAGAAAAGAAAAAAAGTTACCATAAAGTTAGAAAAAGTTGGCTTTATGCAAAAGATCAACTGAACAATGTCTACATCTGGTGTCCTTCCTTCAAATATATATTAACACATAGCATCTACTTTGGCAGACAAATGAAGTCTGTTGCTCTACTATGCAAAAACCAGATGTAGCTCGATTATAACTGCGCTTGATAGTCACTGCCCAAACACACAATATCTACCATGCAGACCACAGGAACATGAACTAAATGGAAAACAAGCTCCACGAGATGCTAGTTGAAACTCTCAATGATCCAAACATTTTCTAAATACCTCTCTACTTATTAACAATTGGTTTTAATGATCTGGTTTGACATTTAATAGCTTTCTGTAGTCATATAATCTCAGATCTCCATATTGCACCAGAATGATACTATTTCAAGCAGGTGCAAACTGATGAAATCTCCCGTTATATACGTCGAGACCTTACTATCACAATGTGATTGTGAATTCTTCAGTATTTCACCATTTGGCCACTTGGAGAAAACTCAAGAGGGGTTAAAACGTCCACTCCAAGCTGGGGACTCAATAACATAAACCCCCATCTCTTTAAGAAACAAAGAGAAGGAAAATCCATCTTAAAAGATGCCTTTGTTGAAGTAACATTCACAGATCGCCACCACATTCCAGAGAGGGAGAAGAAAAGCCTTAAACACAGAGGGAGAGGGAGAGAAAGGGGGTTCGAGAGACGAGTTGAATATGTGGAAAAGGCTTTGCTCAAACCCGTGCATTTTCTAAAATGGGGCCATATTCTCCATCCAAACTGTGCCTCTTCAGTGAAGCACAGTAACCGCAGGGCATATGCAATTTAAACATGGGGCACAAACAGCAGTGCTCCTGCTCAAATATGCACAGCCTTTACACAAACTCATCTATATCATATGCAAAACCCAACTGTCTGTAACCGTTGTACAGCCATTTGATGCCTTTCCATGATTAAAGGAATAGTTAAGGGTGAGCAAAAACAATGACAGAATGTGCATTTTTGGGTGAACTACTCTGAACTAAGCAATTCAAGACAAGTATGCATTTTTCCATTTTGACTGAAGCTGTTAGAAGAATGCCACATGAGAGGAGTGGAGTCCTGTTTTTTGGCTTTGCCACATGTTGAAAAAGTCCTCTCCACCCTCTGAGCATGTATCCTGTAATTCACCCGGCTGGAGTGCCAACGGCTTCACAGGGCTTTTGGTGCAGGCCACTGTGAAGTGGCTTTCGTATGATCTGTATTAGGTGCTGTTCAGGGTTTTTCGGTGGAGGATTGTCTTAAGTAAGAGTCGAGAGAGGTCAGACCCTTATAATAGCTGGGTGTAGTGTGTGTGTGTGTGTGTGTGTGTATACACTCACCTCACTCCTATAAGAATTGAGATCAGCATGGAGCAGATAGGGTCTGCGATCATTAGGTCATATTTCTGCATTAGGATGGCTGATATGATGACACCGACACTGCCCAATGTGTCTGCAACAATGTGCAGGAAAACTCCTGCAATAAAGCAAGCAAGGTTTTTAATTTACGAAAAAGACATTTAGATTTGTTCCAAAAACTTGAGGATCCATTCTAGACAGCATTTTAAAGGATTATTCCAGGTTCTATTTGTTGTAAAATGTTGAACATAAAAAATTAAAAAAGACTCTTCTTTCTTATATATATATATATATAGTGTTGTGAAAAAGTATTTTCCTGATTTCTTACAGTTTTGTGTACTTTTCACACTAAATTGTTTTAGATCTTTAAACAAGATTGAAACAAAGGCAACCAGAGTAAACAAAATAGTAAAAAAATAAAAAAAAGGATTGATATATATATATATATATATAGCAAAAAAAAGTTCACACACACACAACTATATCACCCATGTGTAAAAATAACTGCCCCATTCAAATGAATATCTGGTTGTGCCACCTTTAACAGCAACAACTGCAACCAAACGTTTCTGATAACCAGAGATCGGTCTTTCACAATGATGTGGTGGAATTTTGGCCCACTCTTCTTTGAAGAACTGCTTTAGTTCAGCCACATTGTAGGGTTTGAGCATGAACTACCCATTTAACGTCCTGCCACAGCATCTCAATCGGGTTCATGTCAGGACTGACTAGGCCACACCAAAACTTTAATTTTGCTTCATATACACATATATATATAAAATAAATAAATAAACAAACAAACTGCAGTCATGGTAAGGCACTTACAACTGAAGTGAAATGGGCCATGTCCATTAAAATGCACACCATTTCAGATTACAGGGTTTACAGGCATTATGTCTCTATGACAACAGAGTTGTAATATTGGATATAAAACTACACACATAAGGTACGTTACGTCTTGTGGCTAAACTTAAAATAAATTGTATGTTTATAGTGCCTTGCATTTTTATTTATTTATTTATATTATATTATATTATATATAAGGGATAGGCGTAAATATTTTTTTGTGGTAATCAAAGTTATGACACCAATGCTGTCAACTGAGCTAAACTTCCAAAAATAAATAAATAAACAAATCACCCAAGACGGTAGATGTGGGTAAGAGAAATGCCAATTATTCATATATTTATTTCAATACCAAAACATATCCATTTAAAAAAAGTTCAACCAAATGAAAAATGGACTATTTTACCCAATATATGTGTGTAACAGTAAAATACTTTAAAATGTATTTTAATATGTAGTGTAGCAAAATGTTAATGTCACACTCTATAGAGCACGAGAGTCTGGTTCTGGAAGAAACATCCCATTTAATTTTTCCATAGACAAATGGACTTTTACAGCTAATTTATAAACCTTTCAAGACAGACTTATGAGCTCAGAGGTTGTATTCGATGGTATATGCTTCTGTTGAAGCCATCAGTCTACTTCTTTCAACTTCACTGTTTAAAATTTTTGTTAAATAGCAGAGTTCCTGGTGAACGACTACACTACCCTTGGTACAGCAGAGATTCACAAATCAGAGAAGTGTGTCCAAGAAAGCCCACCAAACAAGTCCGAAAGCTACCGCCCAATCTCATGACATATATATATATATATATAATATTTCGCAATTAAAGTGAACTACATTGTTTCTAACTTATAATCAACAACCTAAAAATCAATCATTTTATATATTTCCACCATTTTATTTTCGATTATGTCATTCGCAATACTTTACGGCTTAGAACTTCATGAAGGATTTAAAAAAAAAAAAAAAAACTTCATGAAGGATTTAATGAAAAGTCTATGGAAGAAATCATTGGGTAAAATACTTCCGGAACCAAGATGGCTGAAAAACTGGGCGGGCACTGTTGCGTTCTACTGGAATCAAATGTGAGTCAAGTCTTCTGTCTGTTTTTAGTGAGGAACACAATTTGTATGGCATGCCGAGTTGCTACTTATGTAAAGTGTTTCAAATCTAAATGTTGAGATTCTGTTTCAGTTAGAAGGCAGCTCAGGATGTTTTGGAAAAGATCTTTGGCCCATTATAAATATCCTGGTTTCATTTGACCCAGTGTGAGGTCTAATACCAAGTAAGGTTGTGTCTGAGATGAGGGTACAGCATTTGCCAGCACATATACTCAAACATGACTACTGTGGACAGAACGAACCCGGTGCCTGGGATACCATCTCTAGCGGTAACACTCAAACTGATGAAGTCATTGCATAAACATTGAGGAAAAATGAGGTCATACCAGTCCATCTCAGAATGAAAGTGGCAACCTGTAATCTGCCCTCACTGATACTATTTCCAGAATATATTAAAACGCATGCTGCTACTACATTAAACCAACATGCATGAGAAGTCTAGATGAGTAAACATTTCCAAACTTAAAGGTCTGTTCTGTTCTCATCAACACTAGAGAATAGTTGTGGAATGTGGTATGATGGCATGCTAAGAGATGGTCAAAGTCCTCCCATTCCCAAGAATGAGGAGACATGATTGAGGTTAGTTTCATTTTTGCAGAAAGCACAACCACAGTAATGGAACAAACTCATTAAGTCAAGACCCCATCCAAATGTGGTCAAAGCAAATACAATCAAAATAAACAGTAATACTGGAACTCTTCAACCCAAGTGCTCCTTATAAACAGACACAATGGCCATGTTCAGAATGGCCTACTAGTTAACTGCTTAAGGCCAAAGCATACTTTGGTTTTCAGCATGCCGATACATCTCATGTGCAGTACATGATGCAAATTCCATCAGGACAAGACTGCCCGTGCATAGCCCAGTTAAGGTATCTGTGCATGTCATCCCATATGCATGTGCTGTTGACTGCTAAGAGCAGTCATGGTGCATAAACATATGGGCTCTCGCCCCTGAAAGAATGCCCCAGCCTTAAGTGTACACTATACAGTGTATGGGTAACCGACCCTTAATGTGCCTATTTTATATAAATCGACATTAAGATTTTAGGCACAAAATTATATGAAAGTACAAAAGGAAAGTGTATTGGATGATGGGTCTCGATACTGATTTTCCAATTTGATTCCATTTCACAAGCTCTCGATTTGATTCCAATTTTGCTTTGATTAGATTCTGATTCATTTGGATACATCTCAGTTATACTGTAAATAAATTTTGCTTTAAAATTAACAACAGGCACAAACTATGCAGATCAATTGCAGTTTTTAACAGCTATAATAAACACAATCCAAAGAAAAGTAGTCAAGTAATGTTAATTTTATAGCACTTTTCACAACAGAAGTTATATGCTATAACAGAACCTAAACTGTAATGTCTTGGTCATCATTGTGCTATTTTATAATGTTATTGTAGATTGTGCCTTAATAAGTATATAATAATTGATGGGGCAGTGGTGGCTCAGTGGTTGAGGCTCAGGGTTACTGACCAGAAGGTCAGGGGTTCAAGCCCCAGCACCACCAAGATGCCACTGTTGGTCCCTTGAGCAAGGCACTTAACTCCAGGTTGTTCCAGGGGGGATTGTCCCTGTAATAAGTGCACTGTAAGTCGCTTTGGATAAAAGCATCTGCCAAATGCATAAATGTAAATATAATTGCTTTTTTTTTTACCCCCAGTGAACAATCCAAGGTGACCGAGGCAAAGAACAAAAAAACCTGTTGGTTAAATGGAGAAAACTAACCTTGGGAGAATCAAGGTTAATTTTGGGGCGAGTATAAATTTTGCTGGCAAAACAGCTTGAATATAATGCTAATATTAGTTATTTATGTGTAGAACAAGTCGTGGTTTAAATGAGTTAACCAAGTAAATGTTAGGAGCCAATGTTAAAACTAAATGATGTTGTATAAACTGTAAGATTAGTAACAAAGTCTTTGAAGTCCATCATGTATTTAACAGTGAAAGTGCACATAGATGCTGTGCCCTTTGTTATTTGGCTGATGAAGGCTTTGGTTGGCACTTAAATCATTTTCTATGCACTCCACTTTAAGAGTATATTCCATCATTTGACATAAGGCTTTTTTTTTTTTACTTCTAGTAATCCAATAAAATGTTGAAAATGGGAGCTGTTGCAACTTCCAATTCATTCCTCACAATTCATGAAAATCGGACTGCATTGTGTGTACAGTATTCGACAGTGTACTCGGTTGTATACGGACACATTTTGGCAAATGCAATAGGTAATCCAAGTATTCAAAATATTATGCACAGAATACATACAATTTACTGCAAAAAAGTAAGAGTAGTATGTTAGTATTTTAAAACATGGCCAAAGAGAAATGGAGAAATTGTACTGGTTCAAGGAGGGAAGTTGGTACAGTCTACTTGCAATTCATCACAAAGATTTGAGAAAAGGTCCCTCAACGGAGGTGAAACTGGAATGGAGGCAGCATAACCTTTTGCACCATCACCTCCTCCCCCTCTCCACATGGTCCTCCCCTCGGTGCCCCCTTCTTTCTCCCCTGAGCAGGCCTCCCAAAGGATTCATTCTCTGTGTGTGTGCCAGGGTGAAGGGGACAAACTACTTTCTCTTTTTCTACTCTTTCTCTGCTCTTTTCCCACACAAGCTCGCACAAAGGGATTTAAAGTGACAGTGCTCCTACACTTTCTCCGGGGTCAGTGTTAACCGGTTAGCCCTGAGTCAAAGGTTAGAGGTTGGGATGGTCAGAGCTGTCTGTTCACCACACATCAAACTCCATCATTTGGACACGTCTAATGAAAATTAGGGTGTCATGTGACTATGTCACGATAATTACATTGTTGACTTATCGTACAGTAAATGGACATGACCGTGATCATTTCTGCTGATCTCAACATTGCCCATTGTGTTTACTTGCGTGTTTGTTTACATAAAGAATGAATGTCACCAACATTTTAGCCAGTCACGCTGCTTCTGTCATCTCGTCTGCTCTCTGTGACTGCATAATTCCAGCCAGAACATTTGGAAGTATGAGTCCAAATGGACATGGTTTCAAAGCCGCATTCCACAGCTCCGGTGTGGGAACATTTTGGCTTTAAGCTGAATGAGAGAGGAGAGCCAATGAACATGAACGAGCCGGTATATCGACTTAGTATAAAAACGTGGCAACGAAAAAAGTGACAATAAGGTTGGGCGATACTTGGAATACCTACGATATCATCTCAATGATTTTGCTGAAGATATGAAATTCAACAATATCGTGCCTTATATTTGGCCATTAAGTTTCATAGTGAGCATCGGTAGACTAATTTCACGATCCCTCAGGGCTGTATAATTAATCAAAACAACATCAAAATCGAGATATGATCATTTGTGATTAAAAATTAAAAAGACATATAAACATGGTCTGTGTGTGCTTCAGAATGAACCGGTGATGCGCTGATCTGTGCACACGCGGAGGCTCATGGGCTAGTGTTTTTAGCGCAGTTCACCTGGATTGTGAAGAAATATTGGTTCAAGCATTCAAGAAATTCCAAACATTAGCAACCGCTATAAAGTTATTTTCCAAATCTACAAATGGTGAAGGTGAAAAAACGTGACTGCACTTGCATTGTCCAAATTAAAACCCCAGTTTAGGGTGAATTAAATATGACAGACATATATATACATTTATTTTTAACAAATCTTACCCTGAATATAATAATGATTCAGTATTATATTATAATAGCAAACAAACTTATGCCATTTCAGAGCAAGAACATAATTATCGGGATATATATAGAATATCGTCAATTTGCTAAAAAATATCGAGATATAATTTATGAAGCTATATCGCCCAGCCCTACAACTAGCCTAAAACATGACCATCCCCATCCAGTTTTCCAAGCTGGGAACAAAAACCGCAGTTGGACATGAAGAGGGGCCAACTCGACTTTAATTTCTTTTGACATTCCAATTCCAATGTCTGAATATTCTTAAGACTTAAAAATGTATTGCTCTTTGAAAGGGTGTACTTGAATTATTATGCTATTAGATTATCATTATATCGGTGGCATAAAAATGGTCTTAAAATGTCAATAGTATAATTTATCGCTATTATTTCTGGGACAATATATCGTCCAACAAAAGAAGTTATCATGACAGGCCTACATGTGACAACTCGTTTCAAGTGGTATCCCTTGTTTAAATAATCTCATCAGATCGGAGCTATTGGAGTAAATATGAATATAGAACCTACTAAGAATTCAAATTATTATCTATAAGAGAGGAAAATCGGTCTACAATTGACAGCTGTCATTGCAAATATTTTCATGTTTTATGCACTAAAAACACTTGCTGACAGCATACTCAAAGTCTCTAATGCCATCTGGTGGTAATCAAATAAACGAATCACAGCCATACCTTGTAATATTTGCTTGCTGGAGCCTTTTCCTGGCATATGTGAGTGGTCATCTAAGGACACACAGATTAGAAATGAATAATTCCATATCCACAAGATCACAATGTGTCAATATAGCTCTGCTATTTCAATTTTAACACAAAGTAACACTGACAGAACATTAGAACACCAAGTAACGACCGATGCATTTTAACACAACCGACCTGCACAACCGACCTGATTAGAACACAGAACTTACAAAGGATAAAGGTTGAATTAGGTCTTACCATGGCAGTGGGGATCTTCATGTGAATGTCCATGCCCTCCATGTGAATGCCCGTGATCATGTCCATGCTTGGACTCATGACTGTGACCTCCATGACTGTGTCCTCCATGACTGTGTCCATGTCCCGCACTGCCATTAAATAGTGAATGACTGTGGCCATGACCTTAAAACGATACAGCGTCAACATATTTATCAGAAATTATAAAAATACAATTTTCTTTACATGCAGTGCATGCAATCTGGCTGCGAGATTTTCATCATAATTTAAGATCATGTGCATATTCTATACAAGAGGAGATCCTACACCTTCATCGCCATGCGAATGTCCATGTCCTCCATGCTGAAAAACAAATATTCCTACAAGATTCACCAGCAGTCCTGCTATGGACACTGGCAGCAACCGTTCATGATGAACATCAGGGGGTTCTAGCGCCCTCTGGTGACGAGAAAGCAAGACAGCAGCATCCATAAAGACCAAAATTTGTGTATTTCACAAGACACAAGGTATAGTAACTGATCTGTTTATTTTGTGCATACCTCCACTCCCTCAGAGAAGATAAAGAAGGCTGTAAAGATGAGGAAAAGGCCGTTCACAAAACCGGCAAGAACTTCAGCTCTGACATACCTACAAAACAGATGCATTCTTGCTCAAGAGGACTTCATAACACAACCAAAGTAATGCAACCCAAGACATGCCATTTCCTGTCATTGTTTCCCATTGTTTTTCTATGTAAACATGTGTAAGAAAGACGTCTTTGACAATTGTGCTAAACATTGCACAGGAGCACTGTGATTTAGATGCGTTGTTAAAAAAAGAACATCAACTATGCATTCGGTTCTAACCGTTGCACTCTGTCTAGCTTTTTTTCAGCGCAAGAACGTGATGACTCTGAACGGCCCCTGAAAGGCTGTATTAATCCAAGTTAGTCTGAAGTACATGGCAAAATGCAATGTTGGTCTCATACCCGTATGAGAAGGAGTCATTGGATCTCCACCGTGAGATCACTGATGCAGCAAGGCCTGCCAGAAGAGCAGTGCAGTCGAAGAACATGTGAAAGGAATCGGATATCAAACCTAAACTGAGAATCAAAGACAAAAGTGTTAAATAGTAACAAAACTTGAGAAACTCGTTAAACCTGTTGTTGAGGTCAGAGTCGCAAGTTTAAGAGCTTTTGTGAGACATTATTCACTCTTTCGTCTAAAACACGTGTGCTTATACAAACAGATAACCATAAGTGAATTGCATTCAGTTATTTAATAAAAATGGAAATTATTTATTTAGTATATTGTAACATATGTTTTCATTTTCAAGTATTTACAGAAACTTATGTTTTAATGTAAAAATCAAATAAAAAAAACCTTTGTGATTTAAAACACTGTCAATTGTGAATAAAACTCAGGTTTCTGTTCATGATTTCCATTTGATTTAATAATTAAATAACTGAATCAGTTTACAAGCACATATCATATAGGTCTAATGAAAAATATATAGCCTATTCAATTAAAAATGATTTAGGAATGTAGACCTTTGTAACTAAAGTTTTAGACACAATATTATCTGAAGCTCCTTGGTGGCTAATGTCAAAATCGTAAATTGTGAGGAATTCCACTTTGTGAGGAACTTCTGGGGGGCATGGGCTCACTTCTTTTTAGGAAATGATCACATTTATATAAAAAATATATTTATTAGTCATTTACTATTTTGTTCAAGTTGATTATTTTATAAAAATCAATAACTGTCCAAAAAGTGAAAGGATAGCATTTGGGGTAAAAAGCCACCCTGTTGCAGGGGCTAAAGTTCCCCTATTAAACGCATTGTTTTTTTTAAATGGGGGAGAATAGAATTTTATGAAAATTTTTCAAAGTGGGTTCACATTGACTGATCCAATCACAATGGAGATTGAATTGTTTATAGACTACTTGAGATGTTAAATGTCTTATGTGATTGAAATTATCAAGAAGTTATACAGCCTTATCTGAAGTAGTTTTTTTGAATAAGCAAAATCATAATTATTTACTCAAAAAGCATCTTGCGGTCTCAAAAGTATTTGCCGAAGTTGACGAATTGTGCCCAGTATCTATTGCCCCGGTATTTACACTATATCAATTTAAATCCCCTGGGAGCCTGAAATGATACTGTTCAGGGGTATCTCCAGAGAGAAACTTTTGAAAATGTAAAAGTCTGAATGGACCATTTTCATTAAAGTGAGAAAGACTAGGCTACAAACTAGTAATTGCCTTGTCTTTCATCCTTGTCAGTGATGACTGAATAATTTCACAAAATTAGAACAGAAACCTATTTGTTTATTATTAAAGGCTTGGAACATGCCAATTAATAAAACTAAATTAAGAAAGAAAAAAACTTTATGATCTAAAGACCCTCTGGAAACACGCACCTCATGTTTATGCACATGTGGGGAAAAGAGGAAGCGGGTGAGGACAGGGCATCAGTGAAGCGTGTTTCAGTGCTAGAGAAATATATTCAAGAATATAGCGCAGAAAGATCATATATGATGTAACCGGCACTGTTGTTTTGTCGCCATGCTTACTAGAGATGAGGAGAGGGCATAACCATCGTCATGACGTCTTGCAGTCAAAATGGAATCAATCTGGGGTCTGGGTCCAGAACACGGTGACCTGCGTAGCGGGGGCAATAGCAACTTTATACAGGCTGAGGCTGCGTTTCCACTGAAGCGGAAGAAATCCGCACAATTCCACTGCCAACGCTAGGGAACCACTTGCCTTGTGCTACTGTCAATTCTACAATCCACCTTGCGAGCTTGACGCTCGGCTTCCATAGGAAGGAATTGAAAGTGCTCGCTCACATTCACGTCAGTGGAAACATAAAACAAGAAATCCAAACTGCTAGTGCTTTTAGCAACACGCATGTCTAGATGTAGAACACAGGCTAAATATCGAGAATTACTCAAAAGCTTATCGTCGATATCTTGGAGTTTTTTTATCACGATAAATATTGATACTGTTTTATCGCCCAGCCCTACTTACTCCTATGCTTTTGATCATTTACTTGCTGCATAATCCAGTTGTGCTTGAGCTTCACCTCATGGACTGATGACCGGATGTTCTCCTTTAGGATTAGCGTGGGTGAGCTGCATACTTTGAATGTATAAATCTGACCGCTCATACACTGGAAACTCCACAGACATTGAGAATCATTCACGTTGTTTGAGATGACAAAGCATAGCACTTATCCACTGGGACCCTCGCAGCACATGTAAACTGTATATTTATATAATTAAATCAGAGCATTTGCGCTTTAATGTCAATTCAACTTTATTTATATAGCATTTAAAACCAATGGTGTTGCAGCTGTGGGGGACACATCCCCACAATCTTTAAAAAGGTCATTTTTCTCCCCTGCACTTTTCCAAGCTAAACCTAAAGTCCAAATGGTGGATTTGTATACAGTATTCTTTGTGTTTTGTTACTTTGGGCCGATTGAGTGACCATCCAGCAAATCACAAGTGAGTTTCATGAGCCAAAACAACCCTTATGTAATAGGCCTTCAGTCAGACAGTCTAATCAATGCAGCTCCGTTCATTTCTACAGAGTTGCTTTCAACATGACTCATTTTTCCATGTTTTATTATCAGCATTGATCTAAATTAATAATCTAGAGATGAGGAACACACAAACGAGAGTTATTTATCGGCATATCGTTCTTTAGTGCCAGCATTACGTGAAATGCACTGCACAAAACAAACAAAGGACAATCCTTTTAAGCACACATTGTAAGTGGAGTTTATATCAGCGCATGAGTCTTCATTAAGTTGTGCTTTTTACATTAAGTTTGTGAGGTAATAGTTTGATCAGTTGTTTTTGCCAATTTAAGCAGATTACTAGATCGGAGTTAAATATGTAAAGCTATTTTTAATATCAGCTCCTGTTTTTTACCTCTATGTTGGTGTGTAGTCAACAAACTGTAGGAAAAAAAGAGAGATCTGCTTGGTTCTTAGAACACTTATGCATGGTACTGAAGTGAATTGATATGTAGACGCATGTTTTTATACATGAAAATGTACAGACATTATTGAAACTCTATTATAAGACTATTATTGTTGTCTTGATGGAAGTCATGCTCAGCAGCTCACAAACTGTAGGGAAATTATAGATTTGCTTTGTTCTTATAATGCTTAAATCCTCTACTAAAGTCTCTTTGAAGGTCCGTAGACATAAAAAATTTAAAGGATTAAAAAATTGATTCAGTGACGAACTCATTTCACACAAGATACTCATTTGTCACCACCTTCTGGCATCACCAGAAATGGTCACTGAATTATTAAATGGACCTGAACTCATTTTGAACGTAGTCAAAAACATTCGAGCCACTTTGATGCATTTAAATCCCACAAAGCACAAGCACAGAATAAAAAATAAAATTGTGCACATGCACAATTGTCAATTGTAATTGATTAAATTATTTATTCAGGACCAGTCCTCAGTCATGTGTGAAACAGAAGCAAGTGCTCCACAAGATGCCCTTTATTTTTGCAGCTAATTTTGCAATACTTGAATAATTAAAATACTATGAATATTAAAAGGAAAATAATATGTATATATTAATATAATACTTATATCATACTGTATACTGATATTAACACTGCACTGTAATTGTTGGGTCAGTGCGAGCCACCTACTGACAGATGAACATCTTTGTGGATGTATTTCTGGGGGATATGTGGACACTAAGGGCAGCCCTACAATAAGAAAACTGATAAATACATAAACACATAGGAGGTACATAGCCTAATAGTAGATGCTCCATCTAGGGCACGACATCGCTTATGCACATTCCCGAGCTCTATGTGCTTCAATGTAACGAGAGTGCTTCAAAAGTGTGTAAATGCAAGATTGCTGTGGGTGCGCAAAATATAGTTAGAGGCATCCAACATTTTTTTTCTTCTGCAACAGTTTATTAAAGCAATTTGTTGTCTGGCAGACACCCCAACATAAAGAATCGGCATCAGATTCTATAAAATTACTGTCCACAACAGCTTACAATTTAACCTGTGGACTATGCATAATAATGGGAACATTGCTCGCAGCAGGTAATGTAAAGTCAGATCATGACTAATATTTACATTTATTGTTGAATTTAGTTCATTTGTACAGAAGCAATACTTTATATAATGAGGACGATTTAAGACGCAACTTTTTGCAAGTTTACTCGCTGATGCACAATTTATATCCATCTTCAGTCAGATGTTTAAATACTGCCAAACAGCCGATTTAAGCCAATTTTTGATGCACGAGTCTGGTAGATCGAATTATATTTTGTAGTTTGTGTGTTCAAGCCCCAGTGTCACATGAATTGAAAGTTCACGTTCAGTCCGTGGCACCTGGCTAAGCAACAAGCAGTCACCGTCCGTACCCACAGCAACAGCTCCAATACCCACATATGCACAGGAGTTTCACATTTAGGCTTACAAAATCTTATAACATTATATATTTATACATTATGTATTTTATTTTAACGGTTTTAACTGTGGATTTTAAATTCTTGCAGTTAAATTAACCGTGACATTTTAAATGGCGGTGTATAATCGCGGCATCCCTAATCCAGGTTGTGCGGACTGATTCCAGCCAGCTGGTTACTAGGGAGGTTAGAGTCACATGGGGTAACATCCTCGTGGTCACAATTAGTGGTTCTCACTCTCAATGGGGCATGTGGTAATTTGTGCGTGGATCACGGAGAGTACCATGAGCATCCACATGCTGTGAGTCTCCGGTGTCATGCACAGACAGCCACATGATAAAATGCACGGGCTGACGGTCTCAGAAGCAGAGGCAACTAAGACTTGTCCTCTGCCACCCGGATCAAGGTGAGTAACCGCACCACCACGAGGACCTACTTAGTAGTGGGAATTGGGCATTCCAAATTGGGATTAAAAAAAATCCAGATTTAATTTCCTGGAAACCAACAGTTAATTTGAGTTATCACCATCATCAGCCAGAGTTTCTCAAGTAATACTATGGCTGTGTCTCCAAACCTAGTGAGCAGCCTACCTCAACATCACTGCCCAATATGTTTCCACAAACATACCTATGATTTCAAAAATGTTGTCTAGCAAGGCAGCTCAAAATGTTATTTGAAACAAAGCAGATTATTTAAAATTAACTTTGATCAGCCATTAGGCTCACTTTATGTTCATACCCTAATACTCAATCAAAAACCCCGCCCACCAATAACAAAAGCACACTAGCCCCTCCCAAGCTTAGACATACGTGGCATTTTTGTGTTTGGCCCCCTACTGTTACCTGTTACTCCATATGCCATAGGAGAGCTCCACGAAAGCGAAGGACAGGTTCAAACACAAGAAGAAAAACAGATTGCGAGAGGTCTTATCTGCAAGAATTGATCTAAAGAGAGAATGATACAAACACACATACAAAAATTGTTTCAGACTGATTCATTTGAAAAGTGACCAGACCAGACAAACTGGCTCCTATACTAACATCCAAGCAGATACACTACTGTCATTTTTTTTATATATAAAATGGTCTAAAGAAATGACATGTAGTCTAAATAAACTCTTAAAACACATATTTTGGTGTGAGATATATTTCAATACATTTAATAAAGCAAAATAAAAGATATTACGTTCTATGTTAAAGGTTTACCTCACTCTGCTAACAAAATCTGACCGGGATTAAGTTTATACAAGACTGTTTTCTTATCATGACAGCTAAATTAACTTTTAAGGATATAAAAGCTTTCTTTTGAATTATTAAATATTTAAAAAAATACTATTTTAAGAGTCCTTTTTACATTTTAAAAATAAAGTGTGTCGAGCTCACTAGCATGCTAACTCCATTAGCCGCTCCAAACCGACAGCTGTGTGAGTGAAAGTCAATGAATTATTGACGATTTAACAATCGTTACCTACCTAAACCAGCCCGATAATTTGACGAAAAGGTTAAACTTGGTAGGCTTGTACTCGTCATCTTTGATGGATAACGGGAGCATTTTCAGCGAAGTGTCTCCGGTATCCGTTTAGCGCTGTGGCTGCTCGTGCGTCCTGACGCAAAGCAAGAAACAAGTCCTCGCGCTGACGTCGCGTGCGTCCCATGATGAGCCTGGAGCAAGTGTTTTCTACACGCGTAAACTGAAGGGATAAAGATGTCATGTTAGTCAGTTCATCCATTCATTCAGCTCTTATGCCTATTTGTGTCTATAATTACCGTTTTAGATTAATTCATCCTTTCATTTAAGGCTAACTTATTATTAATATGTTTTAAACTCATTCATGCATGCATTCATTCTTTCTTGAGGTAGTCATTTTAGCAGACACTTTTGTCCAGTGTGAGCTTTCATATTTTTTGACTGGCTTAATTATGTATGTTCTGTAAATTTGTATGTACAGTTGTGGCCAAAATTATTGGCACCCTTGGTAGGCTAAATATGAGCAAAGAAGGCTGTGAAAAAAAAACTGCATCATGCAAACTGAAAGAGGGAAAATATCTCATTATTGAATAAATGTTTTTCTCCAAAACACGTTGGCCACAATTACTGGCACCCCAGAAATTATTATGAGTAAAATATATATACTAAGTATATTCCCATTCATTAAAAAAACAAAAACATTTAGTGCAACTGGGTGACTAGGAACATGAAATAGTTCAGCCATGACTTCCTGTTTCAAAGGGGTATAATTATGAGGTAACACACAGGTAAAGTTCCCTTAATCCTCAATCACAGTGGGTTACACTAAAGAATATAGTTCTGATGTGTGGCAAAGGTTGTTGAGCTTCACAAATTGGGAATTGGCTAAAAGAAAATGGCCAAAGCATTGAAAATACCCATTTATATCAGGGTAATAATTAACATGTTCCAATCAACTGGAGATGTTAAGAATTGGCCTGGAAAAGGACTCAAGCGTCTTCAGTTGTTTCTGACACTGCTGGAACATCAAATGTGACCAGGTTCTATGGTCAGATGAAACAAAAAAAAATGGGTTTGGCACACACAGAGATGCCAATGCCCATGGTTAAATGTGGTGCTGGATCTTTAATGTTGTGGGATGTTTTTCTGCCAGAGGTCCTGGGCATCTTGTTTGGATACATGACATCACAGACTATCAAATACAAACAGATTAAAAATCTAAACCTGACTTCCTCTGCCAGAAAGCTCACAATGGGCCATGGCTTGATCTTCCAGCAGGATTTGATCCAAAACAAACATCAAAATCAAAACAAAAATGGTTCACTGACCACAAAATCAAGGTTAGGCCATGGCCATCCCAGTTCCCTGACCTGAACCTTGAAATAGAAAACCTGTGGGGTGAACTAAAGAGGAGAATCCATGGTGTGGTGATGGTGTAGTGGCTAAAGCACAGGGCTATTAATCAGAAGGTCCTTGGTTCAAACCCCACGGCCACCACCATTGTGTCCTTGAGCAAGGCACTTAACTCCAGGTTGCTCTGGGGGGATTGTCCCTGTAATAATTGCACTGTAAGTCGCTTTGGATAAAAGTGTCTGCCAAATGCATAAATGTAATGTAAATGTAATCATGGTCCTCTGAGATTCTGTATGAAGGAATGATCTCCGATCCCTGGCATTTTCCAACCTCATTAGGCATTATATTAGATGACTCAGAGCTGAAATCTTGGCAAAGTGAGGTTGCAAAAGTATTGAATAAAAGGGTGCAATAATAATGGCCAATGCGTTTTGGAGGAAAATATGTATTTAATAATGAGATATTTCCTCTATTTTAATTGTTTTATTTCAATCAAAGGTTAGATTTTTGTGATTTGTTTAATGAAAGATCAAAAGGATTATCAACGCAGATTTGTTTCACTTTTTTTGCAGACTTCTTTGCTCATATTTACCAAGGGTGCCAATATTTTTGGCCACAACTGTATGTAAAGCTCAATAGCAGAATTTAAATTAGGCCTACCACAAAAGGTCATGTTCCTCAAACCATTCCTGAACAATTTTAGCAGTGTGGCAGGGTGCATTATCCTGCTATTAGAGGCCACTGCCATCAGGGAATACCATTGCCATGAAGGGGTGTACCTGGTCTGTAACAAATTTTAGGTAAGTGGCACGTGTCAAAGTAACATCCACATGAATGCCAGGACCCAAGGTTTCCCAGCAGGACATTGCCTAGAGCATCACACTGCCTCCGCTGGCCTTCTTCCCATTGTGCATCCTGCTGCCATCTCTTCCCCAGATGAACGACACACACCCACATGGCCGTCCACATGATCTAAAAGAAAACGTGATTCATCAGACCAGCACCACCTTCTTCCATTACTTCATGGTCCAGTTCTGACACTCACGTGCCCATTGTTGGCGCTTTCGGCGGTGGACAGGGATCAGCATGGGCACTCTGACCGGTCTGTGGCTACGCAACCCCATAAGCAGCAAGCTGTGATGCACTGTGTGCTCTGATACCTTTCTATCATGGCCAGCATTAAGTTTTTTAGCAATTTGTGCGTAGCTCTTCTGTGGGATCGGACCAGATAGCCTAGCCTTCGCTCCCCACGTGCATCAATGAGCCTTGGGTGCCCATGACCCTGTCGCCGGTTCACCGGTTGTCCTTCCTTGGACCACTTTTGGTAGATACTGACCACTGCATACCGGGAACACCCCACAAGACCTGCCGTTTTTTAGATGCTGTTACCCAGTCGTCTAGCCATCACAGTCTGACCTTTGTCAAAGTCGCTCAGATCCTTACGCTTGCCCATTTTTCCTGCTTCCAACACATGAAATTCAAGAACTGACTGTACACTCGCTGCCTAATCAGGGCTGGTTGTCTTATGGCTATACTTTTGAAATGGTGAGTATTTGAGTGTTTATGAACTGGCCCCATTCACTTCCATTGTAAGTGATTAACTGTAACCGCATTTTCTTGTTTCCTTTTTTTCTTAAATAGATGAGGGTCGAGTCGAAATCTAGATTTCAATTTTATTTTTTTTGTGTGAAAATGATCATTCCTCTAACAAAGAGTACTGATAATACTTTTTAGCACCACAAAACCACCAGATGTCCCCCTTTTATTATTGGTATAATTGTTTTTAGACACTGCAGCATTGTAGTGGAAACTTTGTACAGATATAATTTATCCTCTCTAACTGAAAAACATGGATTTATGTCCTGATAATTTTAAATATATGTGAAGATAACTGTAATCTCTTTCTATAATTTAGTGTCAAATAAATAAAGAGAAATAACGTCTGTGATTGTTTCAACATGGCCAGGTAGTCAAACTCCCACTCTTGTTACACTTAGTCAAATAATACGTACATGCAATAGAAAAAATAAAAAGAAAGAAAAAAGCGAATTACACCTCTAAAATATCTCTGGAGTTATATAATCTCTGTAATCCAATTAAAATATATTTGATCCATTTTGATGGCCTCTGAGCTCAGATAAGTATGCAATAAATCAAATATATAATGTTGAGTACATAAAATAGTTCATAAAAATGACACACAGTATACAAGTACATTTCAGCACTTTTAAGGCAATAAAAAAACAAGTAAAGCAAGTTGAACTGGACACAAATCTTAAGAGAAACCTAAATGCTAAACTGTGCAAGACCTGCATTTTAAATACTTCAAAACAACAGAGAAAAAAGGGTGTTCCCATGGTAACTGCTTCAGCAGACAGGAATGGGAACTCAAGCACAGCCTGTTGCTGTGTACCACGATAGCCAGACAGTCACAATGTGTTTTCCCTGACATACAGAAATGCGAAATGGCACTTCCATTATATAACTCTGATCAAAAACAAATCTGTTTATTTAATCGCTGGGGTGGCTGCACATTAATTCCATACAGATCCATTAATTCATAAAATGAAAGGCTTTCAAGAGCTAAATTCATGTTAAATCATCTTTTAAGTCCAAAGGTTGCAAGCAGTTTTTGATCACAGCATGTTACATGCATTGATGCATCTTGAAATTGAGTAGACAGATCTGATCCTTATGTTGAATCACAGTTTTCAACCACTGATGTGCAACTTAAAGGGCATGGGAGAGGTTTCAAAGTGATTTTATTCTCAAAGACATCGCTCATTTCATTCATTAGTCTCATGAATATGTATGAAGGGACAGAGCAGGCTTTTTGTACATGTGAGCAAACTTCTGGCTTGTGCTAATAAAAACCTTTTCCAAGAGCTTCTTTGGAACACACACCACAGCGTGCAAAACATCATGGTGTACTGTTTACCCAAAGGTTAAAGGATATTATGAACACTTGTGCAATATCTCCTAAAAAGGATAAATGTGTTCAATAAAATGCTCTTGCGAGAAGTGAAAGAGGTTTTCTTTGTATTGAATTCGCAACAAGAAATTTGCATGCTATTAACATCACCATGTAGGCCTAAAATCCTAAAACATTCCTGAAAGCATTTCCAATCCTAAGCTTGGTAGTCAGACCAAGTTTCACCAAAATCAAGCAACACCAATGAACACATTCTCAACTTTCTACTGCTTATTTCCACAAGAAAAATTAATGCAAGTAGAGATCATGCAATGCAGAAATAAAGTAGGTCTGATGTTTAGATGTTCAAACATATGGAAGGACGATGGAAGGTTTTTCCCAGGATTATAGTTTGGTGGACTGGACAGTTTTTCTAGATACAGCATGTAATGTTACGCCTGAGAAGCCTCTATTTGGCTGCATTAATTGTACATTAAACAAGAGGAAGGTAAAACTGTTTATTCAGGCCACATTCTATGTCAGATACAAAGCTAGAGAGAGCAACCAGTGGAGAGCAAGTGTTCTGTTTGAATTCCTTTGCTCTGAAAACACTCATTCTCACTCGTGGGATTTGTCCAAAAGGGTTTGTTAAAGTGATCTGGCTCTTTTAGCTGTTTAGCAGCATGCAAACATTTTAAAGTGATCCTAATGTTGCCATTACTGGGAAAATCAAATTGTCATAAATAAACATTACTTGGAAGGTCAAGTTTTGGGCTCATAACTCAGATATCCTCCATTTCTCCCCAATTTGGCATGCCCAATTCCCACTCCTCATGGTGGCGCGGTTACTCACCTCAGTCCGGGTGGTGGAGGGCAAGTCTCAGTTGCCTCCGCTTCTGAGACCGTCAATCTGCGCATCTTATCACGTGACTCGCTGTACATGACACTGCAGAGACTCACAGCATGCGGAGACTCATGCTACTCACGTGATCCATGCACAACTTACCACTCACCCCATTGAGAGCGAGAACCACTTATCGTGACCACGAGGAGATTACCCCATGTTACTCTACCCTCCTTAGCAACTGGGCCAATTTGGTTGCTTAGGAGACCTGGCTGGAGTCACTCAGCACACTGAACTTATTGTTCTTAAAAAATCCATAGACTTAACATTTTAAGTGTTAATAACTCAAACTATTGCGTACAAAATTGAGGCAATGGGGAATACCCAGAATACCTTGTGCTTGAATAATTTAATTATGTTTCCTTGGAAAAGGGGAACTTATAGGGGCATTTAAATAGTTGTTTAAGAATTCATAGAGGTTTAAGCTCTTAGTATTATTTGTTATTATATTGCAAATAGTTGTTTTGTATGATGTCACTATTAGGGTAATATGTGTCCCTTTTGGTCAAGTTGGACCATGTTAACTCTATTTCAGTTTATCTTGAGCATGTGCATCTGAAGTACAGGTATCTATGCATTTCTGTGGAGAGATAAGATTACTTCATGATTGACCTAGAATCAGTTATGAGCTTCATTGTTTCAGCTGTGTTACTGTTTGATTGAAATTTGAGTCCATTTAATCAAAATTACTAAGTTGAATCAACAACATTTAAATAGCAAATCTAAGTTGTCTACTTGCATCTAGTTACCTTAATGTAAATAGTTCAGTTCATTCTATGTGAAAGCCAAGTTAAGTTAACTTTATGACACAAGTTTTGGAGACGCCGTTACTCAAATCAATTGAGTAGAGAGTCAACTTATAAGGGTTTTCAGTGTGCGATTGTCTGGTTGGATGTTGTGTAGAAAAAAAGTAATGTTTAATCTTTTGACACATTGTTTTATTAATGGTATTCACAAATTATTTATTTTCATCAGTTTCTATTTGAATGTAAATGCTAAAACACTCTTTTTAAACTAGGTTTTTATGGCGCTTGCCCAAAGATGCAAAATGTGCTTTAGTGTTGTAGAAGGCTGTAATCAATTAAGTACTATATTTCTGACAAGTAGCTCTTGAGCTCGTTGCATCTCAACAAAAGGCTAAATAAATAAAACACAGTTTGTACGGATGTTGGCAACACTTGTGCTGAGGTCAGCTACTCGAGCTTCATGCCAGATGTTTCTTAATCACTGTCTTCATGAGGTATGCAGCATGCATAAGGTCAAACTGTATTCCGGAAAACTGTATTCTGATTGAGTATGCAAACCTCTGCTTCCTGTGGAACATGAGTTTGCAAGGTTATTTATGTTATGTAAGAAAGGCCTTATGCATGAGTCATTATATTCTTAAAGAAAGCCAATAGGAAGATTAACATTTTGATGTCTTCATTGTGTTAAAGAGGAAAACATAAAAGATTTGGCAGGGTTTCACTACAGGGAGCAAGAGGACAGAGAGGGCAGTGGATATATAATGTCATTTGGAATTAAAAATAGACAACCCTTGCAAATATGTGGGTATTTTTAGCAAAATGCTGTGGTCATATTGAGGGTTAAGACATTAAAAAAAAACATTAAGGATCATACCTCATTTCGCACAGTTTGTGCTTGGGATATCAGATTTGAGTGATGACTCAAATTTTGCAGCTTTTTGAGGAGAGGTGTGCTATTACTGCCTAAACGACAGGATTTATGATTTTGTTCCTGGTGGATGACATAAATGGTAAATGGTCTGCACTTATATAGCTCCTTTTTTAACCTTAGGGGTTACCAAAGCACTTTACGTGTCCCAATCACCCATTCACACACACACACACACACACACACACACACGCGCAAGGTGCTAGCCTGGCATTGGGAGTAAAGAGGTTCAGTGTCATGTGGGCCGGGAATCGAACCGCCAACCCTGCAATTAGTGGCTGACCCACTCAAAAACCTGAGCCACAGCCGTCCCATAAGGACTTACATTTAAAGGAATAGTACAATTTCAATACAAGTTGAGCTCAGTCGACAGCATTTGTGGCATAATGTTGGTTACCACAAAAATACATTTTGTCTTGTCAGTCCATTTCTTTAAAAAAAGCTAAAATATACACTAGCGGCCAAAAGTTTTGAAATAATGTACAGATTTTGCTGTTTCGGAAGGAAATTGGTACTTTAATTCACCAAAGTGGCATTCAACTGATCACACAGTATAGTCAGGACATCACTGATGTAATAAACAGCAGCATCACTATTTGAAAAAAAAAAAAACATTTTTTATCAAATCTAGACAGGCTCCATTTCCAGCAGCCATCACTCCAACACCTTACCCTTGAGTAATCATGCTGAATTGCTAATTTGGTACTTGAAAATCACTTGACATTATATCAAACACAGTTTAAAGCTATTTGGGTTAGATTGGCAAAAAAAAAAACACAGACATTGAACAACAGATCATTGGAAAAGTGTGTTATGGATCTTAACCCCATTGAGCTTTTGTGAGATCAGATAGACTGTAAGGTGCATGAGAAGCACAAGACAGACACATCTATGGCAAGTGATACAGGAAGTGTGGGGTGAAAGGTCACCTGAGTATCTGGACAAACTGACAGCTGCAATGTCAAGGACCTGCAAAGCTGTGGTTCTTAAAGGGGCCACATCCAGTTTATGACTAGAGTTAATTACATTAAATGTCTTCACATGGCTACATGTAGGTTCTAGTGAGGCATTTACAATGGAAGTGAATGGGGCCAATCCGTAAACGGTAAAATACACACTGTTTTAACAGTATAGCTACAAGACAGATAAAACGTGCTAACATAATTTTAATGTAATAAAATTGATTGCTAACCTTTTCTGTGTAAGTTATATCCAATTTTGCAACTTCATTTCTATGACAACGTAACGATGTAAACCCTAAAATGAGTAAAAACAGCCATTTAAACAACTTTACACCTCAAATAATACAAGAGTTTTAACAATATAATTATTGTAAGTGCTTTTATAAAACTATAAGCTTCTCTTTTCTACCTTTAACCCCTCCAAACAATTGGCCCCATTCACTTCCAGTGGAAGCGCCTCACTGTAACCTTGATTTTTGCTTATTATAAAGAAAAGGATGGACAAGTTGAATTACATTTTTGTGGTAATCAACATTATGCCACAAATGCTGTGGATTGAGCGTAATTTAAATAGAATTTGGTATATTCCTTTAAGGACTTGAGCCAAATCTAAAGGACCTCAATATCATAGACATGGGGTTGGGCTCTTTTGACATGGCTATGTAGTTAAGCAATGACCAAGCAATCACCCAGAATACCCTAGAAACCAAATAGTATTACCATAGGAACAACTCAAAATCTTAGCAACAGCATACCAACATTCTACCAAAAACCCCAGTATTGTGGTGTGTATTATGTGGCAGTGGTGGCCCAGTGGTTGAGGCTCAGGGTTACTGACCAGAAGGTCGGGGGGGTTCAAGCCCCAGCACCACCAAGATGCCACTGTTGGGCCCTTGTGCAAGGCCCTTAACTCCAGGTTGCTCTGGGGGGATTGTCCCTGTAATAAGTGCACTGTAAGTCGCTTTGGATAAAAGCGTCTGCCAAATGCATAAATGTAAATGTAAATTATATACAGTATAGTTTCATACACTGATCAGCCACAACATTAAAACCACCTACCTAATATTGTGTAGGTCCCCCTCGTGCTGCCAGCACCAACCTGCATTCTGAGATTATTTTCTTCTCACCACAAATGTACAGAGTGGTTATCTCAGCTACCGTAGACTTTGTCACGGTTCGAACTAGTACAGCCATTCTTTGTTGATCTCTCTCCTCATTAAGGCTTTTCCATCCACAGAACTGTCGCTCACTGGATGTTTTTTGTTTTTAGCTCCATTCTGAGTAAATTCTAGAGACTGTTGTGTGTGAAAATCCCAGGAGATCAGCAGTTACAGAAATACTCAAACCAGCCTGCCTGGCACCAACAATCATCCATGATCCAAATCACTGAGATCACATTTTTCCTCATTCTGATGGTTGATGTGAACATTAACTGGAGCTCCTGAACCGTATCTGCATGATTTTATGCACTGCTGCCACATAATTGGTTGATTAAATAATATGGGTCAGGAGATCCAGTTAATGTTCACATCAATCATCAGAATGAGGAAATATGTGATCTCAGTGATTTGGATCATGGATGATTGTTGGTGCCAGATGGTCTGGTTTAAGTATTTCTGTAACTGCTGATCTTCTGGGATTTTCACACTTCACTTTAAAAAAGTGATGAAAATAATACTCAGACATAGGAACTTGATGAATCAGACAAGCCCTGATAAAAAACATTGCCAGCCAGTCAAATGAATCATTCCACATGTTATTGGCTTCTTTTCCTGGAAGAGACTTTCATTTTGTTTTTCTAACACACAGCAGGGGGGAAGACAGCTGTAGGAATGTTTATGCTTATAATCTGAATGGGGATATGATAGGCAGAGGTCTTTGACTGATGCAACGCTGTCTCGTAAAATGAAAGCGACTGTAAGTGATATTAGCCGTTCTGGAACTTCCACGAGACTGAGCCATTGACATTGGCACTGACATTGACATCTTTCCAAAACTCTGCCCTCCACAGAGACCGTTGAGTACGACACGGAGCAGAAGAGGGTCTTCTTAAGGTTGCCAAATACAAAAGTTGCAAATTAGTGCCCTCAACTGACAACTATTATGAATCAGAATATGGCGTTAAACCTGAATGACACATTTTGGTTTGCTGTTTCCAAAGTCTAATTCTGTCTCAGAGACCTGTGAGATCTCTCTGGACACTTATTTCAGAGATATCTTCCAGGGAGTAGAAACATTTTCAGCATACCATTTCCTAATACCCGAAATGGCATTTTATAAAAAATGACAGCATCTTTAAGGTGCGGTCACATTCACCTTTGCATGACACAATTCCACGGGCGAGACACAGTTTTAATAGGAATCCGTGCTATCAGAATTTCAGCAGATGGACTTCCAGTGGCGAAGAATTTTCCAATGTGAAATTCACATTGAGTTAAAATTTGGTGAAACTTGACATTGCAAATTCACTTCATTCCTTGTTCTGGTAGTTAACTCTGTGTGGGTGGTGCTTCATAAATACGTAGCTAAACTGAATATTCATGATGGACAAGAAAATCATTTTAGTGGTGAGTTTCTTTATAATTTGACTCGGCCAGAGTTTAAAGTGTTGCATAAAAAGAGTCTGCTTAGGAGTTTTTTTGCGGGTTTCATTTGCGCTTAACCATGTTTGCCTGCAGAATTTCGCTGCGTAAAGGTAAATGTGACCATGACTTTAGCAGTGCATTTTTCAATTTAACTATGGTCTTTTCACATCGAACACATCCTTGTGCTAGAAATTCTAGGCGAGTGCAACGTATCCACAGTTTTTCTGACCAACCCTGGGTGGCGCTATGATGATTCTGATTGCCGCTGGACTGATTTTGGTTCAGGTCTTTATAAGTAGCGATGTAAAAACTACCAAAACAAGCAATCCAGATGGAGAAATCAACCATTTCAAGTATTATTTGGAGTAAAAATTAGTTCAGGCTCAACTTGTGGAGTCGTTTGCTGTAATGACACCTCATAATAGATATCAACATAACTAACCTCGGGTCATCGGTTCAAGTCATATACTCAATCAAGTGAGGCACTCATTTTGACTCTGCAAAGTACTGGCACTGAGCAGCCACATGTTATTTATTTGACTTTGAATTAAATTTGAAAAAATAAAAAAAATTCTATGCATGAAGATTGTGAATCATAAGAAACACAAGAAGAAGGTGAAAGTGAACTGTTTCTCACCCACACCTATCATATAACTTCTGAGGACATTGATTTAACCACTGGAGTAATGTGGATTACTTTTATGCTGATTTATGTGATTTTTGGAGCTTCAAAATTTTGGCACCCATTCACTTGCACTCTCTGGACCAAAAGAGCTGAAACCATTGCATCTATAAGATGTCCTACCTAATATAGTAAAACCAGATGTCCCCCCTTTGAGGCACCCAAAGAGGCTAGCACATACAGTACATATAAGCGAAACAATAAAAACAAAACAGATCACTTGGACAAGAAAGCATTTAGGATGTTGTAAAAAAGCTGCTGATATCCACTATTTTGATAGTGACTGCTGCGGTGGCAAAGGATGCTCTGTGAGAAAGCTCAGACCCTGGGTCAAACACTATCTGCTGAACAAGGGGGTTCTCCATAAATATTTGATATGGCAATCAAGCAAACAATTTGAGTGGATGAGACTCGAACTCTACAAACATTCTGTCAAAACACCAGGAAATTCCACTGCCTTTAAAATACGACAAGACTCAGCACAAATCATTGTAGCTGTTCTTTTTCACCAAAGAGTTGCAAAAGCTTTTAAGGGGGCTCTGGGGTTAGAAAGCCTCACAGTCTTGCACAAACTGTTCATAAGGAAGCTTTTAACATGATGGAGGTTTCAAAAGCTGAATAAACTATTGATCTTTCTTGTCCTCTGAGAGATCCACTGGTAAATATCAATGTAATGATTCATTCCCCTCTGCCAAGCAACATGAGTGTGAAAACACTGCAACTTTCAGTGGAGACCACTATAGCAACTTCACTGAAAATCAAGCAAAAAACATTATGTCAGGTACCCAACTAAAAATGTGTGTTTCCCAGAATGATTGGAAAAAGTTAGGTATTGATTTACTGAACAGAGCTTAAAGGTACATTTTAGTTTTTAAGGAACGTTTCCCCAATGTTCCCTTAACCTCTAAATTCCAAGATCCTTTATGCAACCATGCAAGAATAAATAAATAGACATCGATAAATTATTTTTTACATGTACACTGGCAGCCAAAAGTTTGGAATAATTTACAGATTTTGCTGTTTCTGAAGGAAATTGGAACTTTAATTCACCAAAGCGGCATTCAATTAATCACAAAGTACAGTCAGGACATTACTGATGAGCAGCCATCTCTCCAACACCTTATCCTTGAGTAATCATGCTAAATTGCTAATTTGGTACTAGAAAATCACTTGCTATTATATCAAACACTTTAAAGCTATTTGTTTTGTTAAATGAAGCTTAACGTTGTCTTTGTTTTTGAGTTGACACAGTATGCAGACTGTCTTAAGGTCAATATTAGGGCAAAAATGTTAAAAAGAAAAAGCTTTCTCTAGAAACTCACCAGTCAATCATTGTTTTGAGGGATGAAGGCTATACAATGCTTTAAACTGCCAAAAGAACTGAAGATCTCATACAAAGGTGTACACTACAGTCTTCAAAGACAAAGGACAACTGGCTCTAACAAGGACAGAAAGAGATGTGGAAGGCCAGATGTACAACTAAACAAGAGGATAAGTACATCAGAGTCGCTAGTTTGAGAAATAGACGCCTCACATGTCCTCAGCTGACAGCTTCATTGAATTCTACCCGCTCAACACCAGTTTCATGTACAATAGTAAAGAGAAGATTCAGGTGTGCAGATCTTATGGGAAGAATTGCAAAGTAAAAGACACTTTTGAAACAGAAAAACAAAAAGAAAAGGTTAGAGTGAGCAAAGAAACACAGACATTAAACAACAGATAATTGGAAAAGAGTGTTATGGATCTTAACCCCATTGAGCATTTGTGGGATCAGATAGACTGTAAGGTGTGTGAGAATTGCCCAATAAGACAGTCACATCTATGGCAAGTGCTACAGGAAGTGTGGGGTGAAATATCACCTGAGTATCTGGACAAACTGACAGCTAGAATGCCAAGGATCTGCCAAGCTGTCATTGCTGCACGTGAAGGATTTTTTGAAGTAGTTTAAGAAGTTCTGACATTTTTTTTTCAAATTGTAATAGTCATTTTTCACATTATTAATGTCTTGACTATACACAATGATCAGTTGAATGCCACTTTGGTGAATAAAAGTAACAATTTCTTTCCATAAGAGCAAACTCTGTACATTATTCCAAAAGTTTGGCCGCCAGTGTATGATTATTATTTTCATCTGATAGTTATTAAAATCATGGAGGTTAGGGTGCTTGGTGGCCTCTAGGGTTTTCTGGGTGGCTTAATTGCCCAAATCAAAAGAGCTCAACCCTAGGTTCCGATGACATTCTTGCCCCTAGATATGGCTTGTGTCCCTTCTTCAATCTAGGTCCTCCTCAGTCAAGTTTATGGGTATTTTTGACCCGATATATCATCTGATCATTTAGAAAAGTAATAGCCACCTCTCCTCAAACAAGCCGGGCCATTTGAGATATAATTTATATCTGTAGAAAAACAAATCCAGAACCCAAAGTTTGAGCAATAGTAATAGTGATGCTTGCCTCACACCACTAATGAGGCAAAAATGGAACTCTACCTTTACAGATTTCTGGATTTTCAATCATAAAAAAAGACACACATACAGTATCTTCCCAAATCCTGATAACGACCTTGAAAAGATCACTAATGAGCAGGCAAGAACCAGCCAAGAAGGTTAAAGCAGAAACTAAGCAGAAGTATCTTCAAGGATTAGTCACTGTAGAAGTATTTATTCAAAGATGAACCATTTTAAACGATCTGATGTTAGAAAAGACCAGACCAGAGAACAGGGATGAGATGTTCTCGACTATTGTCCAAGTACACTGATAGTAGGTTCACAAGTGCACCATTTACCTCTAACACACAATTACTACATAATAGTCATGTCTGCATACACTTAGGGTGTCCTCACACTAGGCAATCTGTACCATGCCCAAGCACATCTGTCCCCCAAAGTCCTGTTTGTTTGCCTAGTGTGATCATTCCGTACCATGCCTGGGTGACTATCTTCGTGCTCGTGGATACCAAGGAACCACTGAGCAATGAAGTGACAAGCTGAAAAAAGTATCTGAAGGTACAGAATGCACTCCGTAAATCTGGCAGTCTGTCGGATGAAAAGGATAAATTCCAGTGGTACGATGCTGTTGAAAATTAGGCACGTGAGAGGGCTGTGTTTCACCGCACCACAAACGACTCAAAATAAGCCACAACGTAAGAAACGTTACAATGATGTTCTCCATTGTGCTCTTCGAGAGAACTTTTCTTCCTGTTTTCTTCAAAACAAAGTCACATTTTAATGATATTCTCATGCTCAGGCCCAGAACGTTAAGTGGAGTTTGAGTGCAGGCCAGCGGGGAGTGGGCACGGTACAAGGCAACCGGGCCTAGTGTGAGTACGCCCTTAGAGTACAGACTACACATAAGGACATGGTCAGTGTGTAACTGGAAAATACAGAATTAAATATGGGTAATTAATCTGTAGTGGTGCTTGCTAAGGTAAGGATCACTATTGATGCATACGGCACTGTTTGAGCTACAGACATGAATGATACCTCAAATCATGTGGCCTGTTGAGGACAGGTGTGCTACGACTTTTCTAAACAATCAGACTTCAGATTTTTACCTGCCGGAATATAAAACAAGATAAAAATATCCCATTAACATTGCAGGAGGGATTTACACTGACTTGAGCATGTAAGCAACACCCTAGCAACCGCTTAGCAATGCACTAAAAAACAATCAGAACACCTTAGCAACAGCATAGCAAAACATTTAGTTATAACAACAGGGATTATATAAATAATTTACTGCTTGCTCTTTAAAAAGACTCTTCTATATTTAGTATGAGGGGCTAAAAAAAGATATGGATAAACCTTTAGTGGCCCTCCATCTTTCTGAGATAACATTGTTCCATTCGCACCTCTGCCTCTTCATCTTTCCCCAGAGAAAGGTGAAAAAACAACCCACCTCCCTGTTCGTTGCACCGGGATGTCACCATGGCAACAGCCTATTATAGCAACACTGGTAGGGAAAAATCAATACAAGACACTAAGAAAGGAGTGAGGACTCAATTTGGCTCATTCGATGCTAATTTGCACAGTGAAATTATAGGAAAGAAAAGGTTGTTTGAATGTGTTGATTGGTGCAATATGGACAGATGCGCATACTGTATACACAGAATGGTTTACTTTTGGAAGGTGTGCGTTCCAGCTCAATTTTTATCAACTTGTGTCCATCTTGTCAGAATTTAGGAAGCAACTTGTGCTGATAACAACAATGAAAAAGTCTCCCCACATCCATCCATGATAATCTGTGTTATGCTAACAGGGAAAGTACGGTTTTTTTAAACTGATAGTGAAAGTTCTGAAAAGTGAAATTGAAAATGAAGCTATAACAGATGGTGTGTGATGCTAATATTCCTGTAACTCTCAAAATGTCTTTGGACTTTCGCATATCACTCTCCCAGATCAAATGACAGACAATTGCCAGATGCTTGTTTAATAAATATTTATGAGCAAGAAAACACTTTTTACATCTGAAATATACACAACACACAGGTTTACATTTACATTACATTTATGCATTTGGCAGACGCTTTTATCCAAAGCGACTTACAGTACACTTATTACAGGGACAATCCCCCCAGAGCAACCTGGAGTTAAGTGCCTTGCTCAAGGACACAATGGTGGTGGCCATGGGGTTAGAACCTGTGACCTTCTGATTAACAGCCCTGTGCTTTAGCCACTACGCCACCACCACCCCAGGTTTCAAAACAGACATTTTAGAACACTTTAAGGACAATTTTTAGAACACCGCATCTTCTTCAACAGACGTTGAGGTTAACAGTAGGTATCTCTAATGTAACAAACACTTCTTTACTAGCTTCATATTTTGCAGATTTACTAAAATAATAAAAGCAGGTTTCACTAATCCTTATTCTGTCTGCCAGTGGTCAGAAACCCTAGCCCTAGCCCTTACCTCTAACCCTTAACCCTAACCTCAATTCACTCACACATTTGGATTGAAACTGCTATAGTGCAGACATGAGGTTTCAAAGAGAGCTGGCACTTCTCAACAATAAGACCACAAAGAAACTCCACCAGACCGATTTCCCTTGGCTGGGGATTCATGACAAACAATGGGCACATTGATTGTCTGTGGCTGTGGAAAATGCAGGTACCCAACCAGCTGGGGTACTGTCACCTGACATGGTGACTAAAAATTTGTTTCCGAACATGCAGTTCTCACTTCAGGGAGGCCCTGGAGGCAAAGTGTAGCTGATTCCCAAACAGTTTGAGGGGTATAAACAGTCTACACGGTGCCTGTGTTGTACTTTGTAAGGTCATATGATCCCTTCTTTCTAGCTCTCCACAGATATGTCACAAAACCAAGCAGTGCTGCTGCAGCTCCCAGGCAAACTGCAGTGGATAGAAAATCCTTCCAATCAGGCGGAGGTTTGAATCTTTTCTCTGTAATAGTAATAAAAACAAGACAAAGAATTGTCAAAAGCACATTCAGATGACTTGACACATTTTGCAATTTAAATATAAAGAATTCTTACACAGTTTCCGAGCCAGGTGCGACGTAAAAAGCCAGCAGTGACCACGATAAACAATAAGCGACAGGACAATTTCGTCAATTGCTGTTTCTATTTCTGTGGCATTGCACAGGATAGGCACTGTTCAATCTCATCGGTCAAAAGTCCCACTCAACATACAGTGACTGTGTTAAGCATCAAATATGTTGTGATTCGCTGTGATTGATGCGAGTGAGGAAAGACAATTTACTTGTGTTGCTGGAAACTTGTCAGTTCGCGTTTAGTTTGGAAACAGTGTTAAAGGTCAAAACATACTTCGATTTTCCATCTTGCGAACAGTGCGCACAACACAAATTTCATCATCAGCAGAGTATTCGCATCTAGACACGCATAGTCCTTGTCTTTGTGTAGGCATTGACTGTGCTTAAAGACTATCACAAAGCAGTTGTAATGTGCATGCGTTGAATATGTCCATATGGGCTCATGGTCAAAAGAATATACTTTGAAAGGTTGGTTACTCAGTTTTGCACAAGATGGAGTAGAACGCAGAAAAACGAAGTATACCCTAGCCTTAGGTCAATTAAATAGAAAAGTATTTTCTAGCCCAGGTACTCAGAAAAACAGTGGAAGTGTTTAACTAGTTTCACTTACCCAATACATTAATAGTGAAAACCTCTGTCTCATAACCCAGGTCATTGGTGACATTGACCTGGTATAGGCCTGTGTCATTGGGAGTGAGGTTGACCAGAAGGAAGACGCCATCAGGGGAGTAGATGTCTGTCTTGCTATCCAGCTTTCTCAGGACCACCGCAGGTGGAGGGAAGCTGACGGAGCGACAACAGATGGTGATATTCTGTCCCTCCTGAACTTCAGCAGATGGAAAAAACTCCACTGTCGTGTTCCTGGGTGGTGCTGAGTTAAGAGAGGCATGACAATTAATTACAGCAAAGACACACAGGAGGAAAAAATACAAGTATTCATTTTTGATGAAGAAGGAGAACCAGGCAAAATGAAGAGCAAGGCAGTTATTCCAATTTTAAAGAATTTTACCTAACTGTTGATATACAAGTATGAAGCAATACATCCTTTAAAAGATAAAATGTTTTAATTCGGATCAGTAAATGTGTAGATGCTTTCTAGCGCAAACTCTTACCTTTAACAGTAATCTGAACACTATCATTGTGGCTTCCATACTGGTTCGAAGCTTCACACATATACAGGCCAGAGTCATCCAGCTCAACGGAAGGGAGAGTAACCAAAGTTTCAGCCCCATCACTGGCCTCCAACTCTGTTACTACACCATCCACTACCATGCTCAGTACCATCCGCCCCACTGGAATACTGTCAGACTGGCAGGAAATGCTCACAGATTCTCCGTACTTCAACTCAGTCTGTGGGCTTACAGTAATCTTGGTTCCTCTGGGGGGATCTGTAAAAGGGAGCATAATGTCACGGAATCTGGACAAATTCTAGCAAATTATCAATTTATGTTGTGTGTCAGCCAAAAATTCCAATATGTTTGGGAAAAATTTTATCTCATCCCTGGAAAAAGAGTCATTTTTAGCTTTAAGTACTTGTAGCTAACATACCTTACTATACAAACTATACTTCTATTACTTTTTGTACTATACTTATACTTCTTTGTGTAGTTAATATACTGTACTTTGAAGTAAACTATACTATAAAATAAAATATGCGTCATGCTTTCCCGTGTCAAACTTGCCATCACTAAGCTAGGGTTCTGAGTGGTTGCTATGGTGACCAGGGTGGTTGCTTACGAGCCCAAGTCCAAAGTGCCCCCAAGTCTCTGTGATATTGTGATCCCTATAAATAGCTCCGGTCCCTCTAGGTGTACACATTTTCCCCCCACGAATTCAGGATGTGTGAGCAATTTACCACTTCAAAACAGGACATTTTGCTGTTCAACAGGGGGTCTCCCATGAGTTTTTTGCAGTCTAACAGGAGGGGTTCCATTTGAGCATTTTGATGCTTCAATACAGGACACAATGCCTTCAGTACAAGAGGTTTTGACATCTGTGCGGGGGCTGGTTGTTTGCAGCTTAAATGCTGGACAAAAGTCATCCCGTTTAGGTCATTTTCATTTTGCAACCCTATTGAGTTGGCAACCCTAGTCCCTCCTTTAATGTAAATAAAGCCTATGGGATTTTAATGCTCATTTTATAATCAACCAGGTAAAAAGTCGAATCTCTCCTCAATAAACCTGATTTAAAGGATTTAGTAATAATAATAATAGCAATGCTTGCTTTAGCCCCATTGACTTACAGTGAATTGACAATGTCGTAGAAGCTGTCTTTACTGCTTGAGCTGCAGGCACACCTTGCAAGTCCAGCAAGACTTTGCAGGTGATGCGTTTGTCCTTGACGTTAGCCTCTACACGGTAAGACAGCACTGAAGTCAGATTCTGTGTTTCACTTGAAAACGACCCAGATTCTGAGAGCAGTTCTCTCTCTTCATCCATCCACAGGATTTGGAAGAGGTTGGCTGGGAAAACTTCCTGAACAGTGCAGGTCAAGTTTATTATCCCACCCTCTAGAGAAGGTCCAGAGCTTTCTACAACAGGACTTGTAGGGAATGCTGATAAGAGACAAAAAATAAACACTGAAGTGTTTCAAAGTATAAACGCACACAAAATACTGATAAATACTTATCTACCCTAAATGAGAAAAGTTGAACATCAGTTTGATAGAGTGATTATGTAGTAAAACACACAATGTAAACAGACCAATACTCCCTCACAAACACAAGAGTTCATGTCTGCTGGCAGAGCAAAAGAACATTGTAGGAAAGCCTACAAAGTACTCCTGTTTTCTATCAGAGGAGTATTCAATCCTGTCAGCAATAACCCCAATAAACCTGTGAGTCTTTGTTAGGCCTGCTTCTGGAACATTTTCAATAAAACCTTTTATTCCTGTGTCTTATAAAAGCGAGATATTTTTAAAATTTCCCAAAACAAGGTTGAGTGAATTGCTGTTAGCTGATGATTCACAGCTAATGGTTGGTTAATTGCAACTCAAAACCAAGATACACAGTGATCTTCTCCCTTAACAGTAAGATTTAATTTGCCAATTTCCTTTTTTGAAGGATTCAATTGAGCCATTTAATGAATCTAAGAATACTTGATAGCAAATTGAGTGAAAAATCAATTGGTGACAACCTTGCAGGCCTTATTTTGAGACTTTTGCCTGTAACTAACAAACTGACAATTTAGAATAATGTTTGCTGATCCCATAGGCATAATGGCCTTTTTCCGATTCTAATTGTTTTTGACACAAACTCAAGGATATATGCTACATCAATGGATAGAGAGTTCTCTCTTTTTCAAAAGTGAACCTTTGGTGACACTTACCGAACATCTTCACTTCAGACTGCTTGGACTTCATGATTGAGTCACATTTAACCTCACAGATGTAAGTTCCTTCTAAATCAACTGTGTTGAGCAACAGTTGGGACAAGAATCCGCTGCTCTCAATCTGACTGGTGATTGGCATGTTTGTGAGACGCCTCCAGGAGAATTCAGGATGTGGGCACCCTGAAGCCACACAGGAGAGCACCAAACTGGAGCCTCTCTCAGCCACAATAACACCATTTGGTTGTAGAGTCACTTCTAGCAAATGAGCTGCAAAACATCAAAAGACAATTTGACATGGTCCCTCAAACTGAATTGTAGCAACAAGTTGAACCTCAGGAGTCATCATCTAGCCTGATTGCATACTGTAAGATCATGACGACTACTACTGTAATATGTATAAACCAGGTTTAAATTTAGGTGGTCAAGTTGGTTTTTGGTACATTGTGGCTGGTCCACCAGCCAATGACCAGCTTGGACCAGATAAATTCCAGCTAAAAACCATGTTCCAAAACACAGCTACCTGCTTTAGCTGGCTTTTTCAGGAGGGCAAGACTATGTTATCCATGTCTTAAAGACATCATTTGACAATGAAGCTCATCATTCAAGATGGGGAGCTGTAATTTCAGTGTTACACATCATTCTCTGAGTATCAAGGGATTAAGTGGTTCCTCCTTTCTACTTTAACTATTATTACAGATCATGTTGTAACTGTATTCAGCAGTGCAAATTTTGGACCACCAATATTTGTTAATACCAGACTTTCAAGGTCTTACCTTCAACGGTTAGACTGAGATTGGTCCTCTGACTCCCATACTCATTGAAAGCCTCACATACATATTTGCCAGAGTCAGCCAGCTTCACTGAGGGAAGGGTTATTGATGTTTCTGCCCCATCAATGGTCTTAAGTTCTGTTTCTGTGTTGTCCACCACCCTGCTCAACACCACACGGGTCACTGGAACGCCATCAGACAGGCAGGAAATGCTCACAGATTCTCTTTCCTTTAAAACTCCTGGTGGACTTGCTTCAATGTTTGTATTCATTGGAGGTGCTTCAAAAGGAATTTGAAGATTAGATTAGATTAGATGGGGTCATTAAATCTTTAATTCATCTGTATTTGAAATGACTCCATATACATTACCAGAGCGATTGTGTATTTATGTTAAACAATGTAAGCTTTTACTGAGCTGTTCAAAACTCATAAAAAACTACTAGTCAAACCACTGTTAATAATACACCCAAAAATGTAAGTGAGGGTGAGTATATTGACAGAATTTTCATTATCTCTCTTGAATGTCTTTAAAAGGAAGAATTTAAAAGAATGAAAAGAGATTTCCTGCTAACCTTGAACGACAACTGAAACATTGGCCTTCTTTCTTCCCAATTCATTGCTAACCTCACACTGGTAAGTGCCAGCATCTGATAAGGACACATTTTCCATGAAGAGCTCTTGATGTTTCACTATTTCAACAGACTGGCCATCTGATTTAAGAACCATCCATGTAAACACAGGCTTCGGGTTGCCCTCTGCCTCACAGGTCAAAGTTAAACTGGATCCAAAGGAGACTGTGGTCACTTCAGATACATTCACGTTGTGTGGTGCAGCTGTAAAAGCAATGGGAAAACACAGCAGGCAATGAGATGACATCATTGGGGTAGCCATCAAACAGCATTTCATAGAGGAATTGCTGTTTTGGGTTTAATTTGAAAATGGTTTACATAAATATACCTACATATGGAGCTGATCATCATGAATATGCAAGAACAAGCCTGCTGGAAAATTAATCTTAAAATGGTGGCTGAGTTTTAGAATGTGGTAGCTTGTTTCTAGCTGGTCTAATCTGGCCAAACTGACAGACCATCTTGGAACACCAACAAACCAGCGACCAACTGTTCATAACACCTTAAAGAGGTCAAGCTGTTTTTTTGGAACATGGTAGCTGGTTTCTAGCTCATCCTAGCTGGTCATTACTGGTTCAGGTTGGTTGACCATCTCGGGCCAGCAACAAACCAGTTACCAGCAGGTCATACCAGCTTAAGATGGTCAGTTTGTTTTGTGAAACATAATAGCTGGTCATTAGCTGGGCCAAAATACAGACCATCTTGGACAAGCAACCACAACTGGTTATAACATCTTAAGGTGGTCAAGCTGATTTTTGGAACATGGGAGCTGGTCATTAGCTGGTAGACCATCTTGGACCAGCCACAAACCAACTACCAACTGGCCATAACAGCTTAAGATGGCCAAGCTGTCTTTTGAATCATGGAAGATTGTTTCTAGCTGGTCTAATCTGTTAAATCATGTTGGACCAGCAACAAACCAACTAGCAGCTTGTCATACTAGCTTAAGCTGGTTAAGATGGTTTTTGGGACATGGTGGCTGATTCACTACCCAACTAGACCAGGTCAAAGACCAGCTAGAAACCAGCTACTATGTTTCAAAACACAACAACTAGTTTAAGATTTTTCATCTGGTAAAACTTTGAGCAGCTTTCTATTGAACTTCAATGGATTATGGTGAAACTGAACTTACACAGAACTTTCATGAGTCCAGATGTCTCCTTGGTCCCTTCATTGGTTGGTATACCTTCAACGTGGAGTGATGCTCTGCAGGTTATTGCCTTTCCATCATGCTCACTTGAAGGTATGAATGTGTAAGGAATCGACAAATCATCTTTGCCATGTTCCCCAGATTCACTGTGAAGAATAGTGTCTCCATATAACCATTCAATTTCAAGAAACTCAGAAGGGTATACAGATGACACCTCGCAGGTCAAGAGGCTTTCCTCGCCAAGCATCAAACAATCATTCCCAGATATAACTGGGTTACTTGGAAAAGCTGAAACATAGATTCGTAAGGTTTCAAATACAGATAAACAAGCAAAAATAATCTTTAAAATGCATTAACATAATCCTTTTTTCCCCCATAATTATGTGAATCATATGCAGCATCAACTATGAAATTGAGGAGACAGGGGCTAGTTGTCAAATGGAGAAGTTCTCTATTCTCTGAAGGACTATATCTCAGTAAGTGTTTGAGTCAAAAGTCCAATAAACATATATTTCTCTAGAAGTGGTTGGACATGTTGGCTTCAAACAACTGGTTGTTTGAACATTTTTTGTGTTGAAATTTAACACTATTAATTAATTACAATTGTTTGCTGGTCAAATGCTGGTCAATGGTTTATGGAGTGGTGGTGGTGTTGTGGGCTAAAGCACTGAACTGGTAAGCAGAAGGTCGCTGGTTCGATCCCCACAGACACCTTGTGTCCTTGAGCAAGGCACTTAACTCCAGTTTGCTCCAAGGGATTGTCCCTGTAATAAGGGCACTGTAAGACGCTTTGGATAAAAGCATCTACCAAATTTATAAATGTAAATGTTTCCCATTCATGCTGTTTTATGCATTATTGTGTGCCATAATTGTTCTAAAATTACAATTTGGCTGAAAGTCAATCAAATACCCATGATACATTTTAAATACAGAAATCTTGTATTAAAGATTCTACTTTTTTAACTTAAGATAGTATTTCCAAAAACTGTATTCATCACAAATTATTGTCAATAAAAAGCAGGTTCAAATTGTGACAACACGCCCTGCCATAGGTCAATGTGTATTAAATGAAAAGTATCTTTTGTCCTTTGCAATAATGGTGGACACGTTCAATAACTTTTTTTGTAATCGAGACTGGAGTAAACAGTCTTACAAGTAGCCTCGGTCTCCCCTAATTACTTAATTATAAAAAATACTTAAGTAATAATTAACTAATAATAGCTATAATTATTTTTACTCAAACTTACTTAAAATAAACATACAATAATGACATTGAAACTTACAATAAACTCTAATCGTTGTTTTTGCCTGTTTTGTCTCCTTCCCACAGGTTGCTTTGCAAAGTATGGTGTTTTCGTGATTCTTTGTCACGTTGTCAAAGATCAGCACAGACTCTGTGTTGTGATTCGTAACTGTGGCGTACAATGGTTTATCTTCTAACGAGGTCCACACAAACTTAACCTTCTCCAGGCAAGATCTCATGCTGCACATCACCTCTCTCCTGCCACCCACTTTGAACAGAACTCTGGGAGTCAGCTCCACCATATGTGAAACAGCTGATCAAGACAAAAAATATTTTCCTATTAAGATTTACCTGTAACTACAGTACATATGCAAACCTTTCTAAAATATAATGAGTCTAATATAACACTGTACACATGCATTAAATGCATTAGGTATAATGAATGAACAATTAAATAAACAAAGTTTTTAACGGCATTTATTAATGTTGGTTAATGTTAATAATAGTTTATTGTAAGTTCATAATTAATTAGTTAATCGTAACATAAACAATATTTAATAAAATAATAAATAAAAAAATTAAGTGTTGTAAAAGTATGTTAACTAATGCAGTTAACTAATGTTAATGAATTCAACCTCATTGTAAAGTGTTCCCATTATGTTTTATAATGCATATGTTTTTTAATGTTTTTAATAAATTACAATATTTTAATTTCTGAGCATCATAAAACACCATGAGAGACTTTTATAAAGATTATCTATATACAGTTGCATGTTTCATACTAATGGCAATTCAATTCAATTCATTTGATTTACATACTGTAGACATAATTAAGTAAAAGACAAATACATGTAGAACTTTACATTAAATCATTAAATTTGTATTAAAAAGGAAGAAAAGTTAAATGTAAACATAGACTAAAATGATTAAAACCTAAAGACAAAAATGTGTTTCATTTAAATTACAGAATTAAAATGTTATAATTTAAATATGCAAATTAACTACTTGCATATAGTGAAATCATACAATTATGCACTTAAAAATATTTCAATTTCATAATAAACTTCCATCAAATTGAAATGAGTAATCTTTAATCAAATTTAACAAAACTCAATATTTTAAGTTGAATTAACTTAATTTGATTAAACATCACAATTTGATGGAAATTTGATATGAAATTGAAATCTTTTCAATCTTAAAAATAGGCAAAACTATATTTTTCAGTGTCTAGTCTTGTATTAAGTATGATTTATGATGCTAAAATCTGCATTTGTGGTTAAAATATGCAGGTAATGTGTCTAGATAAATCATTAGCGAATGTTCTTAAATTATTTGGAATAGTTACAGAAAAGTTTTGATTAAAGTAATAAACTTACCTGCAATTGGCAGAAGCAAAGTCAAAAGCAAAGTTAAAGCCATGGTGCAAAATCTATGTCCACAAACGAGGAGCTTTCCAAGTGCACAGATTATCCAGTGTCCTTTCAAGGGAGCAAAAAAGAATTTGAACTTCACTCTCACTTTCATCAATGGTTGGGGGTTTATATGCACTGGGGGGGTGGGGCCTCTCAAGTTTGACTAGGTCATGGAGGAATTCCCCAGCAGTGCTTGTGTTTGCAATCACAGTGGGATGTAATCAGAAATGCTAGAGAAACTTTCTCCACCACCAGGCTCCCTCTGCTGTTCTAAGTGCTGTCTCAATAACAGGAAGCTGCCTGCAGTCTGAACACTTTCAAGATAATTTTCATTTTCATTATGAACTGTGGATTGATATCGCACTACATTGATAAGCTAATTGCGGATGTTGTTTTTAAGATATTCTGCGAGATATTGAGAGTTTGGGCAGTTATTTTGTCCCAGAAATGCTCAATCTACAAGAAGGTCCGTTTAAAGGGCTGGTGATGTGGTACAGTTTCAAATATACAGATCAATGCATCATCACAGGATTGTAACACCACACAGTTGTAATTATTATTATTATTATTATTACTACTTTTATTATTTGAATTATTTAAAATATAGATTATAACTAGGCAATCTTGAATAGGTTTCCAGCGAGGCTTCTGTAAATATTTAGTTCTAGATTACATTCTTGGGCTATTATTTGTATGTTTGTATCATTTATGCTTATCTCTACTGTGTTCATGCCACTTATCCTGAAACAAGTTGAAGAAATCAGAGTCATTATTTAGGCCACCTGCACAGATGTTTGCTTAGGTCTTTAACAATAGAGAGAATATTATTATGTAAACGGTATTATTATGACAGGAGATGACCCAAAGGAACTTGGCTGGATAGTGTAAGTGTCAAACGTCAGAGTGTCAAAGTGCCAGACAATTCCTCATGAGAGCACTGAAAAACTGCTTGTGTGTTTAATGTGTCTTACTAGTAAACAATTTGGACGTTGAAAAACGAGACATGAGAGACTAACACAGATTCTGCTGGTGTGAATGTCTGTACACGCTCTGTTAACGGTTCTTGAGATGGTTCTGAAAATGTGACCAAAAACATTGTGAAAACTTCCAGCATATTATATGTATACAAGCTGGAAAATATAAATAAATTAATTAATAAATAATAGGCCCTATATATATATATATATATATATATGTTTAAAAAAAACTAAAAAATGTAAATTACTCATATTAATTTCTTATACAATTTACATTATGTAATTTTTTTTTATAAAATATATACAAATATAATAATAAAATACAAAAATAATATAAATACATAATAAAACATATATTTATTTTTAAATAGATGTGTTATATACAACAAATAAAAAATCTAATATCTAAATAATTGGCCCTATCCATAATACATTCATAAATACAATGAAATTAAACATATCACTGTTATACACAATTTAGATGATTCTGAACATGTGAACTGTAACTAAAATACAATTGGTATAATACAAATTAATATATAAATAACAGGTTGTAAATCATTTTTTTGATGTACAATAAATCTAATATGCTACACAATTAAACATACTAATATAAAATTCGAATTTATTAAAGGGATAGTTCACCCGAAAATGAAAATTCTGTCATCGTTTAATCACCCTTATTCCCATCCCAGATGTGCATGACTTTCTTTTGCTGAACACAAATATTTTTTGAAATGTAGGTCCTAACAATGCAAGTGAATGGTGGCCAGAACTTTGAAGCTCTAATAAAATAAAGTGGAGATTAATAGTACTTGAATATTGTTCTGTTTATCACCCACACTTATCATATCCCTTCAGAAGACATGGATTAGAACACTGGAGTTTTATGGATTACTTTTATGTTGACTTTATGTGAATTTGGAGCATCAAAATGTTGGTCACCATTCACTTGTATTGTATGGACCAACAGAGCTGAGATATTCTTCTAAAAGTCTTCATTTGTGTTCTGCAGAAGAAAGTAAATCATACACATCTGGGATGGCATGAGGTGATTAAATGAGTTGTGGATGAACTATGTCTTTAATATCATCGTTTTAAATCACAATTTGATTTTAAAATCAAATATAACAAGATAAAAAACAATCCAGTGATTTATTTCCCATTTATTCAAACACATTCATAAACATGTCTTGTTTAAAAAAAGTGGCAGTACTGTTTTACAAATTCCACATTAACTCACAAAATTAGTCAAAAACTGCTTTACAAAACACTGAAAAATGCATGCAGCGTATCGTGACTGGAAAATCACTGGCAGATTGTAGAAGCATCTTGGACACACAGGAACAAGCAGCATTTGGCCACATAGTTTTAAGGTTTAGTTGGTGACTCAGTTCATCTCACCCAGGAAAGCCCTGCGGCTATTTTGTCTTGGGAAGATGTGAGAAATGGCATTGATCGTGGTGGTTTCAACCCCAACCGTGGATCCCCGCAAGAAGTCTCCCCTCATCACAGACCTAAAGGACTTCCTGAACTCTTCATTCTTCCAAGTGTACAGAAATGGATTGGACACAAAAATAGTGCAGAAGAGAATCCACGTTGATGTCCAAAGAATCATGGACACTGGCACGAACAGTCCTGCAATCAGAACCCAAAACATGGGCTCAGTTGTGAGAAGAAATATGAAGCAAATGGCAAGAACGTAAAAGCCGAGGCGCTTGTCTTTTCTGGGGAAAGAATAGGGAAGATTGTTCACTATTTGGAAATTCAGGATGCTGACCCTCTTCACGCTTATCTGTACCCGGCGGAAGATTTTCAAGTAGCAGTATACCACGACGACAGTCTGTCCAATGATAGAGAATGCCAATGTGCCAGCAGTGACCCGACTGGACAGCACCGACACCGAAGTGCCCATGGCGAAGGATGCTGCCGCTGCTGCATCCTCAGCATCCCTGCATCTCTCAGGCAGGTACCGAAAGGATGCAAGCCATGGAGACAAAGAGCCCAGTGCAATGAGCCATGATCCTGCAATCATCCATTCTGTGTTCCTCTTCTGGTACAGACTTTGATATACAGCAGGGGTTTTGGTGATCAAAACATACCTGTTCACAGCAATGAGCGAATGGGAAAGCAGCGACACGGTGATGCCCAGAAACAGCAGCGCTTCTTTGAATGCGTGGTACCCGAGCACCAGGATTCCCCCTGTGGATGTAGCCACCGCTTCGTGGGGCATCCAGAAAGCGCACACCAGTAAATCCGCCACGCAGCCGTTCACGATGAACGCATTGCTGGCCGTGCGGAGCTTCTTGAACGTTACGACTAAATAGATGACTAGAAGATTGAGGATGGTGCCCAAAACGCACATGAAGGAGTAGATGGTGGCGATGGAGATGCGCGATCCGCGTCCCAGCGCACATTCAGACACGTCCGTGTCGTTTGGCATGACGGAAGAAGCCTGATAAAAATAATATTATCTCATCTTATCTTATCTCGAGGGAACTCTCACATTGTGGGGCTAAAATGGTGAAAAGTGCGTGCGAGAGCTCGCAGCCCCCCTATGGCGATGCTGCGGTAGGCGCGCGCTTTATATGTGTGTGTGTGTGTGTGTGTGTGTGTGTGTGTGTGTGTGTGTGTGTGTGTGTGTGTTTATCGCGCGTGAAGAGGCGTGAGATCAACAAGGGCCCACGTTGTAACCTCACATGTCTGTTTCTTCATTATTATCAGTGTGCACAATAATTGCAAAGGCAATTAACTGTTCATAATGAATCGACTTCTTGATAGAGCATAATATAATGGGCTCATTAAGTGGCAGCTGAAGCATTAAAATTAAATGGCTCAAGGCAACAAAAAACAAAAAACAAAAAGGCAAAAATTGCTAAAAATATAGCTTTTATATATATATATATATATATATATATATATATATATATATATATATATATATATTATACAACTTTTTAGTTACTTAAGGCCTATTGGGTCATTAAAGACCCGATATATATCGTGAATCATAAGTTTATGATTATTTCATATCTGTATAAATTTATTATTAAAGGATATCCATTTCTTTGTTTATTACAAGGCAAATGAGTACATTATTCAGACATATGACTACTATATCACGTCGATTTTCTGCGCAATGGTGGTGAATTGTCAGTACTACATGTGTATGCACCAGTGGCATAGCTAAGGGTGGGCCGGGGTGGGCGTGGTTCGTTGCACTAATCTTCTTTGGGGATATAACTACATGTCTTCAGATAAGTAACAGGGTTGATGACTTTACACTTCATGCAGCTGTTTTAATAAGGGACAGTTATGGCAGTAACAGGGCTGATACAGCAACATTGATGCATAAGACATTTACATTGCCAACTTAAATTTGAAAATATAGATAAATGAACAGAGAATAAAGCCAAAACAAAAACGTTGATGTTCTGATGCAAGAAGAAACCACAGAGCAAGCAAGGCAACCAAGAAATCCACCCATTTGATAAATAAGCATGTAAAGCAGGTAGATGTTATGAGGAACACGTGTGTATGTCAAGCTGGTTTAATTTCAAAGCAACTCCGAGACTATTATTATAGCCGTCTTGAAACCTGCAGTTTTGCATCAAGCTGATCATTGAGCTGATGTGCAAAGGCATTACACCTTCACAAACCTAAATGAAAGCTTTCTGAAACCTGTGAGGCCAGTTACAATTAAAAGATATTAGACCTGTGACGGTTCTATTATTCAAGTCCCTTACTTGATGTGGTGCATAACAGAGTTGATTGTAGAGTGCTTCAAAATTAATTGGTATGCAAGAGAATAGTCTTCCTTTTTTTATGATTTCAAGAGAACACTTTCTGCATGGTCGTGCACCTACTGGTACAAAGAGGGTAATACCTTACAATAAGGTTCTATACATTAACATTAGTTAATACATTAGTTAACATGAACTAACAATTTTACAGCTTACTGTATTAATCTTGGTTAACTTTGTTAAATAACATAACATTAAGTATACAGTAATGTAATAAACATATAAATGAAGGTATAAAATGCATAACACATGTAGAAATTAATATCAACCAAGATTAATAAATGCCCCTAATAAAAAGTATTAGCGCTTGTATATATTAACATTGAACAACACTGTTGCAGCATTATTAATATTGGTCATTTTTTATTCAGGTTAACTATTGCATTTACAAACATAAACTTGTACTAACCCATTTTAGCATTAAAAGTTGCACATGCATAAATTAACATTAACTAACATGAATAAATGCTGCAACAGTATTACACATTTTTAGTTCATATTAACTATTGCTGTTACTTGCTGCTAATATTGTTAAAGCATTCATTAATATTGGTTATTGCTAGTTAACGGCAACTGTTGCATTAACCAATGTTAACGGCAACTATTGCATTAACCAATGTTAACGGCAACTATTGCATTAACCAATGTTAACGGCAACTATTGCATTAACGGCAACTATTGCATTAACCAATGTTAACGGCAACTATTGCATTAACCAATGTTAACGGCAACTATTGCATTAACCAATGTTAACGGCAACTATTGCATTAACGGCAACTATTGCATTAACGGCAACTATTGCATTAACCAATGTTAACGGCAACTATTGCATTAACCAATGTTAACGGCAACTATTGCATTAACGGCAACTATTGTATTAACCAATGTTAACGGCAACTATTGCATTAACGGCAACTATTGCATTAACCAATGTTAACGGCAACTATTGCATTAACCAATGTTAACGGCAACTATTGCATTAACCAATGTTAACGGCAGCTATTGTATTAACGGCAACTATTGTATTAACGGCAACTATTGTATTAACGGCAACTATTGCATTAACCAATGTTAACGGCAACTATTGCATTAACCAATGTTAACGGCAACTATTGTATTAACGGCAACTATTGCATTAACCAATGTTAACGGCAACTATTGCATTAACCAATGTTAACGGCAACTATTGCATTAACCAATGTTAACGGCAACTATTGCATTAACGGCAACTATTGTATTAACCAATGTTAACGGCAACTATTGCATTAACGGCAACTATTGCATTAACCAATGTTAACGGCAACTATTGCATTAACCAATGTTAACGGCAACTATTGCATTAACCAATGTTAACGGCAACTATTGCATTAACCAATGTTAACGGCAACTATTGTATTAACGGCAACTATTGCATTAACCAATGTTATCGGCAACTATTGCATTAACCAATGTTAACAGCAACTATTGTATTAACGGCAACTATTGCATTAACCAATGTTAACGGCAACTATTGCATTAACCAATGTTAACGGCAACTATTGCATTAACCAATGTTAACAGCAACTATTGTATTAACGGCAACTATTGCATTAACCAATGTTAACAGCAACTATTGTATTAACCAATGTTATCGGCAACTATTGCATTAACCAATGTTAACAGCAACTATTGTATTAACGGCAACTATTGCATTAACCAATGTTAACGGCAACTATTGCATTAACCAATGTTAACGGCAACTATTGCATTAACCAATGTTAACAGCAACTATTGTATTAACGGCAACTATTGCATTAACCAATGTTAACAGCAACTATTGTATTAACCAATGTTATCGGCAACTATTGCATTAACCAATGTTAACGGCAACTATTGCATTAACCAATGTTAACGGCAACTATTGCATTAACGGCAACTATTGCATTAACCAATGTTAACGGCAACTATTGCATTAACCAATGTTAACGGCAACTATTGCATTAACGGCAACTATTGTATTAACCAATGTTAACGGCAACTATTGTATTAACGGCAACTATTGCATTAACCAATGTTAACGGCAACTATTGCATTAACCAGTGTTAACGGCAACTATTGCATTAACCAATGTTAACGGCAACTATTGCATTAACCAATGTTAACGGCAACTATTGTATTAACGGCAACTATTGCATTAACCAATGTTATCGGCAACTATTGCATTAACCAATGTTAACAGCAACTATTGTATTAACGGCAACTATTGCATTAACCAATGTTAACAGCAACTACTGTATTAATGGCAACTATTGCATTAACCATTGTTAACGGCAACTATTGCATTAACCAACGTTAACGGCAACTATTGCATTAACCAACGTTAACGGCAACTATTGTATTAACCAACGTTAACGGCAACTGTTGTATTAACGGCAACTATTGTATTAACCAATGTTAACGGCAACTATTGCATTAACCAATGTTAACGGCAACTATTGCATTAACCAACGTTAACGGCAACTATTGTATTAACCAATGTTAACGGCAACTATTGTATTAACGGCAACTATTGCATTAACCAATGTTAACGGCAACTATTGCATTAACCAATGTTAACGGCAACTATTGCATTAACCAATGTTAACGGCAACTATTGCATTAACCAACGTTAACGGCAACTATTGTATTAACGGCAACTATTGCATTAACCAATGTTATCGGCAACTATTGCATTAACCAATGTTATCGGCAACTATTGTATTAACGGCAACTATTGCATTAACCAGTGTTAACGGCAACTATTGCATTAACCAATGTTAACGGCAACTATTGCATTAACCAATGTTAACAGCAACTATTGTATTAACGGCAACTATTGCATTAACCAACGTTAACGGCAACTATTGCATTAACCAACGTTAACGGCAACTATTGCATTAACCAACGTTAACGGCAACTGTTGTATTAACGGCAACTATTGTATTAACCAATGTTAACGGCAACTATTGCATTAACCAATGTTAACGGCAACTATTGCATTAACCAATGTTAACGGCAACTATTGCATTAACCAACGTTAACGGCAACTATTGTATTAACCAATGTTAACGGCAACTATTGTATTAACGGCAACTATTGCATTAACCAATGTTAACGGCAACTATTGCATTAACCAATGTTAACGGCAACTATTGCATTAACCAATGTTAACGGCAACTATTGCATTAACCAACGTTAACGGCAACTATTGTATTAACGGCAACTATTGCATTAACCAATGTTATCGGCAACTATTGCATTAACCAATGTTATCGGCAACTATTGTATTAACGGCAACTATTGCATTAACCAGTGTTAACGGCAACTATTGCATTAACCAATGTTAACGGCAACTATTGCATTAACCAATGTTAACAGCAACTATTGTATTAACGGCAACTATTGCATTAACCAATGTTATCGGCAACTATTGCATTAACCAATGTTAACAGCAACTATTGTATTAACGGCAACTATTGCATTAACCAATGTTAACAGCAACTATTGTATTAACGGCAACTATTGCATTAACCAATGTTAACGGCAACTATTGTATTAATGGCAACTATTGCATTAACCAATGTTAACGGCAACTATTGTATTAACCAATGTTAACGGCAACTATTGTATTAACCAGTGTTAACGGCAACTATTGTATTAACGGCAACTATTGTATTAACCAATGTTAACGGCAACTATTGCATTAACCAATGTTAATGGCAACTATTGCATTAACCAGTGTTAACGGCAACTATTGTATTAATGGCAACTATTGCATTAACCAATGTTAACGGCAACTATTGTATTAACCAATGTTAACGGCAACTGTTGCATTAACCAACGTTAACGGCAACTATTGCATTAACCAACGTTAACGGCAACTATTGTATTAACCAATGTTAACGGCAACTGTTGTATTAACGGCAACTATTGTATTAACCAACGTTAACGGCAACTATTGTATTAACGGCAACTATTGTATTAACCAACGTTAACGGCAACTATTGTATTAACCAATGTTAACGGCAACTGTTGTATTAACGGCAACTATTGCATTAACCAATGTTAACGGCAACTATTGCATTAACCAATGTTAATGGCAACTATTGCATTAACCAATGTTAATGGCAACTATTGCATTAACCAATGTTAATGGCAACTATTGTATTAACCAATGTTAACGGCAACTGTTGTATTAACGGCAACTATTGCATTAACCAATGTTAACGGCAACTATTGCATTAACCAATGTTAACGGCAACTATTGTATTAACGGCAACTATTGCATTAACCTGTATTAACGGCAACTATTGCATTAACCAATGTTAACGGCAACTGTTGCATTAACCAATGTTAACGGCAACTGTTGCATTAACCAATGTTAACGGCAACTATTGTATTAACCAATGTTAACGGCAACTATTGTATTAACCAATGTTAACGGCAACTATTGTATTAACGGCAACTATTGTATTAACCAATGTTAACGGCAACTGTTGCATTAACCAATGTTAACGGCAACTGTTGCATTAACCAATGTTAACGGCAACTGTTGCATTAACCAATGTTAACGGCAACTATTGCATTAACCAATGTTAACGGCAACTATTGCATTAACCTGTATTAACAGCAACTATTGCATTAACCTATATTAACGGCAACTATTGCATTAACCTGTATTAACGGCAACTATTGCATTAACCAATGTTAACGGCAACTATTGCATTAACCAATGTTAACGGCAACTGTTGCATTAACCAATGTTAACGGCAACTGTTGCATTAACCAATGTTAACGGCAACTATTGTGTTAACGGCAACTATTGTATTAACGGCAACTATTGTATTAACCAATGTTAACGGCAACTGTTGCATTAACCAATGTTAACGGCAACTATTGCATTAACCAATGTTAACGGCAACTATTGCATTAACCAATGTTAACGGCAACTATTGCATTAACCAATGTTAACAGCAACTATTGTATTAACGGCAACTATTGCATTAACCAATGTTATCGGCAACTATTGCATTAACCAATGTTAACAGCAACTATTGTATTAACGGCAACTATTGCATTAACCAATGTTAACAGCAACTATTGTATTAACGGCAACTATTGCATTAACCAATGTTAACAGCAACTATTGTATTAATGGCAACTATTGCATTAACCAATGTTAACGGCAACTATTGTATTAACCAATGTTAACGGCAACTATTGTATTAACCAGTGTTAACGGCAACTATTGTATTAACGGCAACTATTGTATTAACCAATGTTAACGGCAACTATTGCATTAACCAATGTTAACGGCAACTGTTGCATTAACCGATGTTAACGGCAACTATTGCATTAACCAATGTTAACGGCAACTATTGCATTAACCAATGTTAACGGCAACTATTGCATTAACCAATGTTAACGGCAACTATTGCATTAACCAATGTTAACGGCAACTGTTGCATTAACCAATGTTAACGGCAACTATTGTATTAACGGCAACTATTGCATTAACCAGTGTTAACAGCAACTATTGCATTAACCAATGTTAACGGCAACTATTGCATTAACCAATGTTAACAGCAACTATTGCATTAACCAATGTTAACAGCAACTATTGCATTAACCAATGTTAACGGCAACTATTGCATTAACCAATGTTAACGGCAACTATTGTATTAACTTGAGCACCTTTAAATGTTACAATGTATTAGCATATGTTGAAATGAACATTGAACAAAACTGTTGCAGCATTTATTAATACTGGTTATTTCTAGTTCATGTTAACTATTGCATTAACTAATGTTAACGCATGCAACCTTATTGTAAAATGTTACAACTAAAAGAAACTAAACAAGAAGCAACACATACATAACTGAAACTGACATATTAAAATACTTGCAAATTTCAAAAATCATTTGACTTGCAGCCATTTTCACAGCTGTCATTGACGCCCACGGCCGAACGCCTGCTGCCAGACAAACTCAAAGGAAAAGAGAACTCTAGTCCATAAATGTGGCGATTTGCAGTTCACGCTTTGATGGTTGTCAGGGAAAGAGCATCGCCGGCACTTATTTTTGCCACTGAAGAACACAATCTGTACTGTATTAACTTATCTTTAGACTAATTGGGCAACTGCAAAGAGAAGCAAAAATGTTGGTTTCCACACAATGCACGTTTCTGTTCAAAATTAGTCTTTTATTTTGTTCTGGATTACGAAATCCTGTTTACATTGTAAAATAATAATGTACAATCCACTACTTTGTATTTTACTTTATATAATCACTATGTTTGTGAAAAACAATACTCTACAGTAACATTGTTAGATTTTCTTTACATACTGCTTCAAAAATATATAAATTTCATAAGCAAGGAGTAGTTTACAGCAGATACAACCATATATATCAAAGAGGTAGAATACTTCAATCAAATAATAACCTCCCAAAATGTTTATATACATCGATCATTACATCATCTGGAATGTACGGAGTGCTACAGGGCGAAAGAGGATACAGAACAGTCATTCAGAGCAATTAACATAACTCAAGAATTCATTCATCAAGTTGTAATTGCAAAAACACTGAAAGTGTGCTGAAGTATTTGTTCAAAAGATAAACTTAAAGGGTTTGGTTCGCCCAAAGATGAAAATTCTGTCATTTACACACCCTCATGTCAACCTGTTTGACTCTATTGATTCTTGGAACACAAATAGATGTTCACACTGCTCTTTTCAATGCATTGAAAGTGGATGGGGACTGGTGGTCAAACACTTAAATGAAATCCATTCGAAATCCATCCATATGATTGGGGACAAAAAGTCTTCTGAAGCCATCCAATAAATAGCTCTGTAAGAGGAACACCCTGAAATTTAAAATCATGATTTACCAAAAACCTCGCAGCTTTCATCTTTCACGCATTCACATTTTCAAAATTGGCGCATCTTGACAGCTTTGACATCAATGCCACCAAAGCCATTGTTCTCATGTCTCGTAACCAATCATGCTGGCAAGTTTGAATGTTGGGAAAGGGTGAAAGAGTTTGGATAACTATCACCGGTCTGAGACTTGAAATATATGGAGTCATTTGACTCTAGGGTAATTAAATGACAGAATTTTTTATAATTTTTGGTTTAACTATTCTTTTGCATGAATATTCCAACAGTCTTAGCTTAAACTCTGCAGGTAAACTGAACACTGTACGATAAATAATCTTCACCTGATTGTAAACATCCACATATCTGATGATTTGACAGTCAATTTTGGACAAGTATCCAAATTTCAGTAGACACACTGGTTTACATTTACCATCCAACATTTTCTGAGTAGTTTATGCATTCATTATGTGCATTAAGAACATAATGGATTTTACGTATATTGTTGCCTTTACATCAGCTTCCATTGTAATTGAAAGCCAAGATCTGTGAACAAGTCATGTTGCGTATTTTTATACTACCATTTACCGTTGAACGTACAAGCATCCATAATCACCACCATACATCCTAGCGCCATGGCTGCACTAATACTTTTTAGTTTGAAACCACATTACTCACACTACGTTTATGCCCTCTAATCCAAACTAGAACAGCATTTTTCTCTACCAAAAATAGAGGGTTTTGAAAATGCTCTCCATTGTATGCTTTGGAAAACAATGACATTAGGAAAGTGTTCAAATGAAAACTGATTAGTTTGAACGTGGCTTAGGCGGCAAGACCAGCAGCCAAAAATGTGCAACTTAAGCTAACATTAAGGAGTTTCATTGGTGCGTCGGAGCAACTGACAAATGTGAAAGATTAAGTGTCTGCTTGTGTGTTTTCAACAGCCCTTGAAGCTTTCAAAAAGCAAGTGAGAGGAGAGCTGAATTAGTTTGATTATCATGTACATTATAATGTCAAAGGCCTGGGAAAATAACAGGAGTCCAACCTGTTACTCTTACTAAACAAACGGAACCCTTCATGTACAGAGAAAAATTATTTGCGCTTGCAAATGGTTGGGGTCTCATTAGCCAGCCGTTGTTGCGTGGAAACAAGCCAACCTTGGACCCACCAAACCCAACCAAAGAAAACATGCACTAATCAGATTCATGTGCCTAAAAATGGCCCAAAAATCCCTTTGAAGACAACACTAGCAGTCAACCAATTTTGCACCTTTCAAAAATAGCCCTCACACTTGATATGTTATTCGGTAAGTACACTCAAACATGATACAGGCTTCAGAACAAACTCAACAGTCCAAAGATAAACAAATACATTAACAAAACGTGCTTGTCTTCAAGCATAAGATTGTGTGTAATTATAGATAAAATAGTAAGGACAAAAATAGTACAAAATGATTCATCTAAAAATATTTTCTTTCCAGTATAGCTACGTATATTCATACATGGAAAATATCTTTAAAAAAACAAAACAGAAGAGGGCCAGGGCAAGTTCATCGTTGGTTAATTACAACATACAGCAGATTCCAGATCAGTATCATATCCCCATAAGTAACATATGGGAGCCTTTCAGTCTTAAAGAACCTCCTCTTGAATTTGTTTCACTTTGAGTGCCTGTGACAAAAAGATGAAGAATCAGCAGTCACAGTGATGGCGTCGTGGGTCGGAACCTGGGCAGCACTATGGAACGGGGTTAACGGAAATTGGTCGCATTAGTACTGAACGTACTCCGACTGAAGGGACTGCAAAAAATGAAAAACAAAAAAGGTAAGTGCAGAAAATACAGAAGGTAATTTAAATGATTTTGAAGCCAAATATAATTTTGGAAAATGACAAATGGCAAAAGGTAGTTAAATAATAGTCGAAAAAGCCAAGCAGAGACATTAAAAACACAGTGTCACTGATGTAAATGAAGGTGAGATGGGAGAATGAACAAGTCAAAGCTCAGAAAATTAAAATACATTTGCATTAATTGTGTATGGGGAAAATGCAATTTGTGCAAAAAGCCACTTAGGTTAGAAGACACAGGTGTACAACATGGATAGTTAAGGACTGGGGAGGAACTACATGTGTAACGTAAGAAACAAAATGGCAAATTCATGTACATTTAAAAGGGAATTCTGCTGAAATAAAAAAGGAAAAACCAGCCTAAGGTGGTTTGCTGGTCTTAGCTGTTTCCACTTGCTCAGGCTGGTCTAGTTTGATGGGTTTAAAACGGTTTTGGGGCACTTGTCAGCTGTATAGTCTGGGACACCTAGTCTGACTAGATAAACCAGCTGTAGATCAGCATGGCTAGGATGGGAAACCAGCTAAACCAGTTCAAACATTTAAACGTTAGGCTCGTTTAAGCTGGTCTTTTTGGCAGATAAAGACATTTGTGAAACTGTGCATAAAGCTGTAGAAAGAACAGTGTTCTGTTTGTTTACAAACATCTGATCAACGTCTTGAAGAGCAGATTCGCAAACATTCTATATCGTAAACGTCTGGAATACAGCCGCAAACATCTTTCAAACATCTGAAAGGGATGTGTTGCAGATAAGCAAAGTACCAAACAAATTACTTGGTCATCTGGCCTATTCCTATTCATACTATACAGTACGGTTATCAGTTCAGGACAGAAAGTAATGTTTCACTGTTGCAATGCAGCATTGAGTCACTCCTCCCAAGAGTTCTGATGTTCTAAAACTCAGCTCACTAAAATCCAAAAAGGGAGGTGATATGGGCAAATCGCTAATCAAATAAATGGGAGAGGCTGCCAGAAATTCTGCCTTTGTAGAAATCACATGCTTTACATGCACAAATGAAGAAAAATATAAATAAACCGGATGTTGAAGACAAACACCACCAAACTCCCTCGGTAGGACGACTTCCTAAATGAAAGAAGAAAGTTCTGGAGAAGACCCAAAAACAACATCCCACTAAAAACCCTGACCTGAATGCACTTGTCATGTGATACCACAGCCGAATCAACTTTTTATTGCACTGGTCAAGTGTTTCTTAAACAGAACAGGGAGCTTGGGCTGGAGGATGACCCTTGACCTCTGATTTCACTTAACGATTCTATAAATTATTCTATATTTATAGAATCTATTCTATTATACAAGTCATTTTAAGGCAGAATAATGAACAATGTGACTGCAAAAAGATGCATTTACATTGTTTTGTGGAAACGTTAAAATAAAATGCATGTTAAATAACAACGGACGGACGGACGGACGGACGGACGGACGGATAAAAGATAAGATAGATATACACATATATAAAATACTGCTCAGGATAAGAAATGGTTCTCGATTAAAACCCTAAACTGCAATGCAGTCTAAGTGTTCCAGGCAAGGTAAAGACGACAGGAACTATTTGCAAATTCACCAGCTGAAAGTATAGGACCATTTGTTTGATACACAATCAAATATTGAGACTTTAGCATTTCTTGCAGCCTAAACCACTCCCACTGCATCAAACAGCAGCACTGAGATGCCATTAGTACTTATGTACTACACAAATTACTGCCAAACCAGAACACCGCAGCTTTTCGCAATTCAAAATACACTTATATTAGCTTGGCTTTAAAGCCTTTGTTTCCATATCCCTAATGAATCACTGCTCAGCCTTTTTTAATATTTTAGTTAATTTAGTAATCATTTTGATTTCCTCCGAGCGTGGGATGCACTCACAGGCAAGTTAAAGAGCTGCAGATTAGCATGAAATTGAAAAATTAGTCTCGTTCCGACCACTTGATTTAAGCTCACTTGACAATGGTAATAAGGTCTATATCTGAACATCTAAATAAGTGCTTTATTTGAACACAGAGACAGATGGTACACAGAGAAACTGGGACCATTAGAAGTATCCATGAGTGACATGCACACTAGCGTGTAATGGGTAAAAATAAAGACACACGTACATGCATCTGTTGGACAAATAGTCAGGATTTAAATGATAATAATAAAATTGGAGAGAAAAAAAAACTACAGAATGCAAAAGAACAAAATCACATGTTAGGAGACACAGAAAGTGATATAGGATGGATTCCCAAAAGGGTCCCCCAACAAAAAATGACCATAGTAACAACCCACCAAAATACAAGTATAATAAGTTTCTACGGTTTGTATTGTCTATACGCTCTGTGCAGACACAAGTCTCAAATATTTTGCAAATGTTTCCCAATCAGTGGGCATTTTCAAACCGGGATGGGCATTTTTCAAATGCTTTACAGGATTTGCCTACTACATTAAGATCCCCTACTTTCATTGGATAGTTGAGAAATGTCCATCCCGCTTTGAAAACACCCACAGATTGGGAAACGCCCATTATTGTTCCACAGAGACCTATACTTCAGATATTCAAGAGCAAAAGAAAGTGAACCAGATACATCTGGCTATATTAAAGCCGTTCAGTCTTGACGTCCATTTGTCTAACACGCAAGTATAATTTTGCCAAGGATTCCCTCTAGAATTTCAAATGGGTTTTAGAAAAAAGACTTGAAATCACACAGCTCTAAAACAAATGCCATTTCAAACAGAAATGTGCAAAAATTGAGGGCTTCTGATTTCAATAAATAAAACAATTACATAAAACTGTAGTCAATGTTAAAATACACCATCAAATCACTATCCCACAACAATAAATACATACTGTACCACTTTGAAATATGTATACTTCGTAATGAGACAAGGGTGTGACATTTAGTTCAATTGGTCACACGTCTTCTCATCATACGAATTTGCCAGTCAGAGTTCACCAAACTTGAACTGTGGTACACTGTGTTCAATGCAAATGTATTCAAATGAGCTTGTGTTTACGGTCTCCCCCATTCAGATGAGTTTAATTAGAAGTAAATGGAGTGAGAAGTGTAGTGTGATCATGGCTTTATGATAATTTCGACATGACCATAGCATAATTCCAGGTTAACAATTTGAATTGATCATTTTAGCAACCATGACATTTTGGCAGAAATGGAGGTTACAATTGTCATTTTTCATGATGGTATGAAATGCTGCTGCTGGGTTTGTGTATCTTTGGAGGGCTAAAAAGGAAGAATAATTTACTTACAGGAATGGAGCGGCTCCGGTAGCGTGCGGAGACCCCGCTCAACCCAGCCGGGGGCTTCTGTGGTGTCCCTTCTCCTCGGCCCCCAGCCTTCCAATGGTGGAAGATCCCCCAAGGCTGGTGTGGTTGATGTTATAGGCAAGGCTTTTTGTGCCACTGGTTGGGCTCACCCCATTGGTGCTCAGGGCACTGGAGGTGTTGTATTGATTGTTGTTGTTGTTGACTTCGTAGTGGTAATTGTGGGGGCTGCTGTAGCTTGTACGGATGGGGTGGGAAGGAGTTGAGGAAGTGAACGAAGAGTGGGAGGACTGTTTCCTAGAGCTCTTGGCTTCTTCATCGGGTTCATACAAGTTACCCAAAGAGCTGGCTAACCTGGTGCTGGAGGAGGGGGTGGGGGAGGGGAAACAGACAAGGGTGGAGGATATGGAGGATGTTCATGACGACTCAACGTACAAAACACACTTGTACTCTACAATATCTACACTTTAAGACAAGGCAATTGGGGACAGGCACATGTAACCAAATAAAATCACAAGTAGGGGTGGGCAATAACAAGCTAAATGTATTTTAAATTATATTTTTTGTTTGATAAGAGGTAATTCAGGTCACGTCCACACCAATACGTTTTTGTTTGAAAACAGTTTAATTTTGCAGCGTATTTGACTAATTCACAATGAAACGTTGTCATCGAACGGAAAACGCTCTAGTATCCCACACTTTGAGAAACTAGAATGTTAGAAAATGGAAAAATCGAGTTTGCAGACGAAAATAGATTGGCTTCAACGTGGCCTCAAGGCTACGGTATACTTGCCATTCCGTCTCGCAAACTGTCGAGCGCTCTGCGTTTCAAAGTACACTCATTTGACTGTGGGTCAAAACGGATATGTTCGATGCATGTGCGATGACTGCTTTGGGACACTTTTAGTACAGTCAGTGCCAGGTGTATAAGCAGACAATGTGCAGACGCGAACTGTCTTGAAAAACGAGGTTGCGTGAGGACACTCCACGCGTACAGTGCCGATAGCAAAAAAATGCTTTTCTCTCTCCATATTTGTAACTAAAAGGGCAGAGGGTCTTAGCAGTTTTTTAAGCCAAATATAAAAATTAATTGAATGTGCATTTCCAACCATGTGGCAGAGTTTTGCATAACCTCGAAAATTTCAGTATCTCACCCACACCTACTTGGAAGTTACAGCAATGATAGATAATGAAAACAATTGCATGAACTTGACTATATAATAGAGGTTTTTCACAATGATCAAACTTCAGTAACAACCATGTATCAAATAGATGCCTCATTTTTAATTGAGCCATTGGTAATGACATTAATGTTGGCGGTAACTTGCTGTCCTATTACTTTTAGATGGCATCTTTTCTGTTCTATACTGTTAGGTATGAAAAGAGACAATTCTGTGTAAAATTGCACTTTGACATTTAAAATGTAAAGCATGGCCTTAAATGTGTGCTTAAAATGTGTGGATCCAAAGTGTCCTTTACATGGTTAAATCAGTACTAGAAAGTAGTGGATATGCACTTGGTCCCAAAATGCAAATGACTGAGAAAGTGCTGGTTTGAAGAGAGTGAGAGAATGATAGTTATTTGAAGGTGATTTGGCTCTGACTATCTGCTGATTAAATGAACAGCAGGGAGCGAATCATTTAAAATTAGTGCACCAACAGTACGAAGCGAACCATCTTGGTTCCTTGCGTTGAACTACTCTCCATTTCAGAGCATAGGGTAGTCACAGAGAGGAAAAAAGGCCACCAGGGAGCTAGGAGGAGAAAAGACGGGGGGAAAAGGAGAGAGAAAAAAGGAAGAGTAAGTTATTCGAAAAAAGTCAGCAAGTAATAATAGAGGGAATCTTTAGGCACCACACAATTGTGATTTCGATTCAGTGAATCGCAATCAAATTGTTTATGCATCTCAATTAGGGATGCACATTTTCAAAAATATCCTTGATCAACAATCGTTAATGAATGAAAATGTATTCATCATTGATCTCTTGGGGCTTCAGTCACATTCACCGTTTTCGCTTGCCAGTTCGTAATTATTCTAAAATTCAGATTTCGAATTTTTGTGGATCAATCCAGTAAAAAGAAAAAGATTTGTGATGCAGTGAATATTTTTTCCCCAACACCCATTAAGAGGCAACAATCTAGAAGAGGCGATTGAGAGGTGGGTAATGAAAAATTACCTGCTATGCAGAAAGAATTAAGTAGAAGTGCGGAGAAGAATGGATGAAGCAGAAGACCGAGGAGGCTAGCTCACCTCTTAAGGTTGGTTGAAGAGGAGGAGGAGCGGCCAATTCGCTTGGCAGATGCAGAGACCGAGGAGGTTGGGACTTTGGAGGATTTTAGGGGAGAGGCGGAGCCTTGGTCAGCGGCTGCCGGCTTCATCCTGTTGTAAAACAACCAAACCATATAAAAAGGTCAAAAAGCACAGAACTTACGGGATAGTTCACCCAAAGGACTTTAGCCATCACCCTTGATCCGAGTGTGAAAAAGCAGAATTGCATAATCTTTCATTTTAGGGAACTTAAAGTTAATCAGGGGATTTCCAAAGAAAAGAAAGTGAAATCAAAGCTCAAAATGATTTAAAAAGGATGTGTTGAATAAAAAAAAAAAAAAAAAAAAAAGATAATTCAGCCTAGGGTTCAACCATGACTCAAATTACTAGGAAACAAGGTGATTTCCAACATTTGTGTGTATAGTTCTGAAATTCCTCCAGTCAAAATATAGCACTGTCCATTTACAATGCACGAAACTTCCTAAGAACTGACCATTTTCTTGGAAAAAGACATTAGATTCTACCAAGCCATGTCCATAAAGTAGTTTCAAAACAAACAAATCCAGAACATTACATTTATTAGAGGCTTTGAGAAAAAGAAATCAGGGGAGGTAACTGGCGATGAGCCAAGATCTCCGCTAGGAGAGTCCGTATTGTGGACTAGTGGTTAGTTAACATACATTAGACATGTTGAGCCTTGGTGCTCCTGCAGGAGTTGCAGGTTCAAATCACATTCTCATCCCACTCTCTCCTCAAACAGTTTTGTCTTCGTCTACATTTTAGGAGAAATTAATTTTCAGTCACCATTCACTTTTATTGTATGGAAAAAGGATGTGATTAAAGTGACCGGAAACTGAGGGAAAACCATCTTTCCTCCATGGAACGCAAAATTAGATGTTAGACAGAATTCAAACCTCAGTCACCTTTCACTTTCACTTTCATTGCATCTTTTTCTATACAATGACTGAATGGTGACTGAGAATTATTTAACTCAAACTAAAACCACAAATATGCAGAAGGAAACCTTCTATCGTTCTTTCTTCCAAGGAGCACAAAAAAGGATAATAGGCAGAAAGTCCCAAAGGTTTCCTTCCACTTTTTAACAGCTTAGTTTGAGGTAATACTTTTCAGTCACCATTGCAATCAAATTAAATGGTGAAGGGGAGGATAATATTAATTCCTTCATGGAACACAAAAGGAGATTTTGGGAAGAAAGTCCCACAGGTTCCTTTCCACAAGTGAACTATCCCTTTAATCCCAAAATGCTCTTTTCATTTCTCAGTGTCTTAATTCCTTTTTTATCAATCAAACTCCCTTTGACTCATCTTAGCCCTTTCCTTCTCTCACTCCGTAAACAAACAAACTTGCCAAGACCATATTTCTCATCATTCATTCTTATTAAAAGGAGTTGCGACAGGAAGAGTAGGAGGGCCAGTTATGTCGAAGAGCCCTCTTTAACTCCTGAGTCTTTGTGGGAAATTAATTAAGGTCTGTGCTCACAAGGGGAGGTTTAATTTACGTTTGGGCATAAACGTGCTATAACGGGCCTGTTCCAATTATTGACGACATCACAAGTACAAGGACGTTGCAGCTTGTTCTTGGCAAGTGGTACTTGAAGATCTTTTTTTAATTTTTTTTATTAATTTCGTGTGTTGTGTGTGTGCGTGTGTGTGTGTGTGTGCGCGTGTGCATGTCCAAGGGCTTTATTTGTGCTAACACACATCCACATAATCATCTAAAGGACTGGGATGCTCCTGAACACTTCATATTTCTGTATTTTGTAGTCTATTTATTTATCAATCATTTCCAATGGCTGGTCATTTTTGAACAACAAAGTGAAAAAAAAAAAAAAAAAAATTTTGGTCCCATTTATTTATTCAGATACCATATGTGAACAAAGTCAAGGAATTGCATTCCAATTGGATTAAATAATAAATAAAATGTAAAAATATATTGTATGATCAGACCTCCAAAGAGTAAAAAAATTTGCCAGCTGCATCGAATCATAAAAACAGTCAAACAAGTCACAAAGTCAAGCTTCGTACATCTCCCTCCCCTCTTCTCCTTAAATACTCCTGCCTCCCCTTGCTGGAACAGTTGGGACAGTTGAGTGTTTTCCACTGTGAAACATCACCATTTCTCCTAACACTTAAGCATTTGTGTGCCGATGACACAAGTTTAAGTTTAGAAAAGGGAATTTTCCATTATGTAGGTCTTTAGCTGCACAATTGTACGGGGTCTTCATTACCGTAGGATGTGCTTCAAAATGCACCACACATTCTCAATTGGAGACAGATCAGGACTGCAGGCAGGCAATATAGCACCTGCACTCTCTGCTTACACAGCCATGCACTTGTAATCTGGACAGTATGTGGTTTGAAGTAGTCCTGCTGAAAAATGCAGGGACATCCCTGGAATAGACTGTGCTGGATGGCAGTATATGCTGCTCCAAAATGTGTACATATTTGTCTGCATTAATGGTTTTCTCCCAGTGTGTGTTACCCATGCCATGGGCACTGACACACCCCACAGACACTGGCTTTTGGACCCGACGCTGATAACAACTTGGATGGCCCTTTTCCTCTTTGGCCCGGATAACATGACAGCTTTGTTTTTCAAAAACTTTTTGAAATGGACACTTAAGTCCAAAAAAAATACAGTTCCACTGTTCTACTTTCCATCCAAGATGAGACCGAGCCCAGAGAAGTCGGCGGCGCTTCTGGACAGTGTTGATGTACGGCTTCTGCTTTGCATAATAAAGTCGTAACTTGCATCCGTGGATGCAGCGGGGAGTGGTTTTGACTAACAAAGGTTTACTAAAGTAATCCCAAGCCCATGTTCATGATATCATTACAGATGGAATAACTCCGTAATTCCATTTTGAACACAGCCAATTGCTCTAAAAATCAATGATGTAAATAAACTGAGAAAAAACAACAGCATGTTACTTGCCCATCCTTAAGTACAGAGAAACCATCTCTCCCAAGACAACATATGCCATGTTACTATGCCAACCAGCTCTGCACCTGGAACATCACAGCTCTTTCCACTGTCATGTTCTTTTGTAATTATTGTAGCTCGGTGTCTTGTTTAAGAGAGGACTGGAAACAGTAAGCATGGCCTGCCATTATGTAGCTCTTCACTGAGCTAAAAGCTAATGGAAGTTGAAAGAGTCGTGATAAAAGGCTTTGTTCACTGGCAGAAGGAAAGAGTGTAATTTACGTAATATGGCTCATTACAATTTGTAGGAGACCTGGAGAGAAGTTGTGATGTGTTGTCCCTCTTTTGTGGCCTTAAAGTGGAGTCGGAAATATTGTAATTATGAGTAACATGCATATGACCACGCAAAGTCGTATTTAGAAGCTTGGGATACATAATGACCCATGAGTTATCACATAATGACCCATGAGTTATCACATCGGAAGGCGCATGTCGACATGAAAGATAGCAGAAAGCAAACTTTACAGTTGCTGGTAGTGAATGGATTTGCGAAGTTATTTAAATTTCAGTGCTGATTGAGGAAAACATTAATTTGCTATATACAAGAGAGCTTATGGTCAACTAATGAAAACTAAAAGACTCGTCCTTCACGGATTGCTGTACACAAAATAAATGTAACTGTTTGACATATACATATATACAGAAAACTGGAGTTCCAGTTTGGCGAACTCGCTGCGTTGACCAATAGGAAGTTGCTTGGTTTAGCACTGACCTCTGTGTGTGCGGTGCTTCGTACCAGAGACGGGCCACTTCTATTCAAATGAATGGGAGAAAACGAAATGGCCAACCAAGCAGCTCTAGCACCCAACAGATGTAGAAAAGAAGTCCGGCCTTTCAGGTAAAAGAGCCAATCAACTTTTAGATACAGACATTGCCTATCATTAAATTTGAGAATACGCATGTGCATTAGCTATACAAGCCGGTAAAATTTTGTTTTTTAGCTTAATATGATGTGAAGTACAAATTATGATACCAGTGTCATCAGATTTTAATGCCGTTTAAACGCAAGCTCGGCAAGCAGTTTGAGATTTTGGTGTTCCCTCATTCAAGTAGATGGGAGCTGCACTGTTATAACAGGAAATAGCCTCCCAGGAGCATTCCAAAGATGGCCACCAGTGGACTGACTTACTATAAAGACTTGGTTCATACACAGCTACACTGGATAATCACAATGAACAAGGATATCATTTAAACGGTGCAGCATTAAAGAGGCTGAAGAGAATGTAAAACTAGCTCTTTTACTACAGAATTCTTTGCATTATACGCTGCCTGCTATTCTTTAAAAATATCAGTTATTCTTCCATTATAAGCATTTCAAACATAACGTGCTCCATTGTTGTCAAATGACCTCATCACATCCAGTTACCAACTGTTGAGATAAAATGCTATTTGCAAAACATTCACACAAAATTGCTTTAGCTTCTGGCAGGAATTCTTACCTTATGGCTCCAGTGGTCGCAGACCTGGGCTGTCTTCGACCCTTTAAGGCACGCAGTTGGTCTCCTTGAGTCATACCAAGGTCATTCTCAGCATAATCATTCTGTCAAGAGTCAAAACATGCAATCATGAACATCTTTATGATGATTAAGTTCTAAACTTAAAAAGTTTATACACCCCCCAATCAATGTACACACTGCAAAGTTTTAGGTAAAAATAGGGATGTCATAATACTGATACGGTTATCAAAAACCAGTACTGGTATCAGGTAGGATACTGCGCTCATGTACTTGAACCAGTTTCCCCCATTAATTACCAAGACCGCGATGGCCCATGTGTGTGTGCTCAACATGCACGCGTGTTACGAAAACGCTTGCGATAATGCACCTGCCAAAATGCCCACCTTGGTGAGGTATTCATGTAAACACAGAGTGATGTCTAAAGTGAATAAACCGTAAATTTGTTTTACAATGTCAGACTTGCAAGTATAAATGTAAGCTAATAGACCTGCTGCCGTCTAGTGTAGTGTGTTATTACAATAATCAAACAACCATAAGACAATGAGAAAACACTCAATGCTCCACGGAGTAACGTTAGTAGCTTTATAAAGTATTAATGTATTATAATCATACAGTGAAGACCAGGAGTAGTTTTATGTTTACTTGAATACTTGATCGACAAACTGCTGTTCAAAACCTAAAAAGCTGTTAAAAAGCATATTTTTATTTTTAATCCATTTCTATTCATCAGAAGAGGAGTGACAATCTCATTCATCAGCAGTGTACACGTGGTCAATGATCATAGACGGTGTGGCACTTGCATGAATACGACAAGCCCTGAACAGGAAGCAGCATGGCAGGCCTCACCTCTTCCATGTGATCCATGCTTTGGGATTTCAAGAAGGTGGTGTTGATGGAGAGATTGTCCATACTGGAGATGAGGTGAGGCACGCAACGGTCCTCGTACTGCCTCTGTTTAGCGCGGTGCACATCTCCATGAACCCAGAGACTTGCCTGCTTCCTGTACAAGTAAAAAGAGAATAGGACAAATCTGGTTGGACTACAATGGACAGAAACTCTGCTCAGTCTTAAGTCTTAACAGTCTGTTGGTTCTTGGCCAGAATAAGCTGCAACGTGGATCAGGAGGACTTGTAGTTTGTTGCTGCCAGACTTTTTGATCTCTCATTTTGCACCAATAATTCAACAAGTCCTATTTACATAGTAAGACATCTGTGCCAATGCTATATAGCACACAATTTGTATCCACCACACAGTGAATGGAATGTCTCACATCTCACAATGTCCTAAGGAGGAAAAAATGCTTGCAGATAACACCATCTAAGCAGTGGTGAGCATTCTCTCCACTGAGGTACACGGCATCACAAAGCACTCGAGATTAGGCTTAATTGACCTTCCCATGACCAGAGCTGTTTTAACTCAGCCGTGACACAACTCAGGGTTGCTGCACAGTTTTTGAAATCAAATTTGAGACTTAAGACCTTTTTAAAGACCTGAACAAATAAAATGAATACTGCATCCCCATACCAACAAACCCACACAATCTCAAAATAAATCATGTATCACAGACTATTAAACTGGCAGGGGCACACATTCAACATGGCCTTAACATTGCTTTAGTAAAACATGGTAGGCTATTTGCAAGTTTAAAATTCTCAAGATATGTTTTCCACATAAAAAATAAATAAATATCACACAAAAATTGCTTTATGTACTATTATATAAATAGATAAAAATTAGAGGTAGACCGATACTGGATTGTTCTGATCGGATAATGAGTTGAAATTATAATAAAGCCAATATTTTGAATATCCCAAGTTCACGGAAGGACGTATTCGTACACGCATGCTTTCTTTCCTAGAATGACTATTGCTTGTGTAACCGGTCCTGCTCGGCCCACTCCTAACGGGATTCGACCTGGCGTCTCCATTGGAGGCGGGCGCTCTAACGAGGCGATTGCTAGAGCGTTTACACATACCGAACAGCTATCATGTACCAGCTGGCACCAGTAACACTTTACCATGCTGGATCTAGAACATCTGCTGTACTTCCTGATCTACTTTGCTCAAGAGGGCACTCTCGTAAAATGCATACAGAGGTTAAAGCTCTACACGCTTTCGAAAATATGGCCAATGGCTCATAAATTGCTCTTAGCTCAAGGACACAAATTCTAAAAATACTCCAGGAAGGGGACACCAGTGCTCAAAGAGCATATATATAGTGGTAATAGTGCATTGTGGGAAGTTTAAGGACTTACTCTTCCAAGTAATGCTGCTGGGGTCCGATGATGGAGCCGGGTCTACAGATGCGGATCCAGCCGATGGCTTCGGCAGCTGTGAAACGGTAGTGCTTCATAATGTAGCAGCCAATCAGGGTGCCCGTCCGGCCTAAACCCGCTGTGATTGGCAGGAGAAACATCGAATGCGTTTTGATCACAGAGATGCAAAAGGTGGTGGGAGGGTATATCAATTTCAAAGTATAGTGATAATTTTCCTTGCGATATTGTTGTCAAAACTCTAAATGGCAAGAATCAATATTTTAAAGTTACTTATATTCATATACTTTTTTCTGAAAAAAAAAAAAAAAACATTCAAACCAACTCAGAAATTCAGTAACTCTGTAACATTTATTTTGTAAGGATGCCTGACTGCATTTATTTATTGACACTGATGTGTCAATGCTTTACACTACTTGAATGAAATTAAATTATGCCACATTATTTCCACTGAAGCCAATAAATATCTTCTAGGAGTAATGAGTCTGATCTCAAAATGAGTATTCGGTTTACTTCAACAAAAACAAAACTCATTACCATTTTTGACAACAATTATCCTCTTTTGGCAAAATCTTAGTAGATCAATGAGTCAACGGCGTCATTGTGCACTGAATTTCCATATCTTTAAGTTAAATGTCTTTGCCATCTCACCCTTGCAGTGTACGGCCACTGCCCCATCTGTGCTCTCACAGATGTGCAAGAAGCGCCGGGTGATAACATCACTTGGTGTGCTGCCGTCCACGAAGAACAGGTCGTAATGGTCGAATCCGGCATCCGTGAAACGCTTGGCTTCGTAGATCTTTTTGTTGAGGCGCACTATGGTGGTGACATTGTGCTTGCGGAAATATGGGAAATAGGCTTCAGGTGCGTGTAGAGGGTAACCTTAAACCCAAGAGAATAGGTCTTTACATACATTTTCCTGTTTGGGTGGCTTATCCCATTAACCCTTTAATGTGTACCTCGACCCGGGACTTAATCCACCAGTCCCTCATCAAGTAATGCCTACACTGCTTTAGTATTCCTCAACCTCTCTTCTGAATAATGAAACAAAAAATTGCATTATATAGCTTAATTACCAAGTGTAGTGGATCATTAAAGACCCAAAATATTGGCATTTTTTTTTTGAGCTTCCAAAAATCTTATTATGATTATTTCATCTAAGTTCACAAATCACAAGGTATATATTTCAAGACAAATGCGTACTGTATTGAGATATACAAGTAAATCATGTTGATTTACCAATACTTTGTAAATACATGCTATTTCTTACTCAAGGTGGTGCTGATGTTTCAGTGATTAACTTAATTACATTTGGCATTGCCATTTCACGAAGAAGCAATGTTGAATAAACTATAGCAAGTGTAACACATTGTGGCAGGGCGGAGCCGGGTTGGATTACACACACACACACACCTCTCTCGTCGCACCGTCTGCCATCGGCCTTTATCCCTCTCAGAGGCTTAATTAGCCCGATAAGGACCGGGTGTGTATAATCATAACACGGCCCCGCCCTCTGCCCTGCAACACACATGAACACTATGATAGGACTAAAGACATTTGGGTGTATGACTGTAAATATGCAAATTGTCCATCTATTTAGACTGAAAAAGTGGCCGAGGAAACATGCATGGCTTATGTAATATGTTTTGCTCAATGTGTGTTAAACAGCAAGTTGTGTCTCATAAAATTTCAGATGGGAAGAAATTAATCCATTTCTATACTTGGTGCATTACTTGGTGATAAGTAAATTATTTTGTTCCTACAGCAATTAGAATGCTTAATTCAAGGGGGAAAGGCAGATGATAATTCAGGGAATGGGTTATGGTGAATTATGTAAATTATATTACATTGTGGGTTTTTTTACGCATTTATACATCTGTGTGTGTTTGATGTCTACAAAAAAAACTAGCGCAAACTAAATTTCCCTTGGGAAATTTATAAACTTGAACTTGATTATCTCTTTGATATTTGAAAAATAAAACTTCACCATTTTTCTAATCATCTCTCTAATTGGAAATGTGACACTATCTGGCATTTTGTAGATTCATTTGTGATCGACATACATACCGGGTCGATAAAAACCAGAGGTATGTTAAATGTTAGGCAAAACACCCATACATTTAAGGGTTAAGCTAGTTTTGTATGTGTGAATATGGCATGTTAGACCAGTTTTTCCCAAAACATGAGCTCCCTCTACTGCCACATATGTGAACACCACAAACCAAAAAGTGGTTTTCTCTAGTCGATCACCAAAACAATACAAATCTTGAGTTTCACATTCACAAAACTAATTTCAAGCATTAAAGCATAAGCCTTTGTATCAAATGGCTTTTAAGACCATCAGAAATTTAAGATCATAAGTGATGACAATTCTGGATGATTTGCAACAATATTGCAATGGTGGTTAGTTACATAATTAACACGCATTAGGCCAAAAGATTCCAGTATACAAATACAAGGTTTCCTAGTTTCAATCTTACCATTCTCTATTTTACTTTTCAAATGAGGCCCGCTGAATGCGAGGAGTTTGCCGGGGATGATCCAGTTCAGATCTCCGTTCTCTACGCGCTGAATAGAAAAGAGAATGAAGAAAATTCTGATGTAGAGACAGGAAGACAACAAGACCAAAAGGAAACTTCTGCATTTATTAGGTCTGCTATTATACAAAAGTTCTGATAATATTAGGGTTTAGTTGCTCCATTGACCAGTCAACTGTACATTATCCCTTACATAACACAGGTGCACAACGTATAATTCACGTTGACTCAGAACTACACCGTGTGTACGGTTTAAATCCAAAATTGATCAATGCGGGACTGTCATTAAGTTAAATGTCTTTAGATCCGGTAGAATAAACATGATTATGCAACAGGCTTGAGGAGCCATGAATCCAATTCTGGGTAAAAGATTGCCTGCTGGTGTGCCTAATGAGTGTGAATGCAATGCATTTCATAACGAGAGGGTGAGGGGGCGTCATTACCTCATAATGCTCGTACTCATTAATGTCGAACGTCTCGAAGTTCAAGAATCTGTGCTGAAAGGCCTGAAAAACAAAAAGTTAATAATATACAACATCAGTTTTTATGCTAAAACAACTCATGCCCATCTGGTAGAGCATTTATAGTAAACATTAGAATAAGTGTTCAACAGACGTTTAGGATCATTGACAGAGGAACCGCCAAGCAAGGAGTGTAATAAAATTGTCCGACATGGCAGTAAAGATTGGGGCAGTAAGATGAAATACAGATTTAAACTGATAAGGGTCGTGAACCTCACACATGGTGAACAGACAGGCCTTCAGATGTATAGTTGTATTGATTCCAACAGCAACCACATGCCATCTGTAATGAACTACTGTTGCCCTTAGTGTGCGACAATTGCCTTAGGTTTCTCAGTCTTTAAATGGTAAGCCACAATTTCCACCACCATTCTGAACAGATAATTAAATATTACTGACATTACACTAGGCACACTACTTTACTTTCCCTTTAAACTATCAGTCAAGAACATTAAAAATTAAAATTACATGCATTTATTGTTTCTAGCCATTTCTCACTGGTTCTTCGTGCTAGATTGCCTACTTGCCTAGCTTCATTGAACTTTGGTAAACTCGAACAGCACATGAAATCACAATTAAAAATCAGTTCAGTGCACCTTGCAGTTGCATTTTTAGGATCCTCAAGAACAAACTTTGGGCAGGGGACATGGCAAGGTTTAAGTGTTTCTTCAACTTCCGAAAATGTGATGTCCCAAGGCGTTGATATTTCTTAAAACCAAGAGATTAACGTTTTTTTGTTAAATAGCCTCATTAAAACTGACTTCTAAACTTTTTATCATGTCTTCATTTATTTTTGGTACTTTTCAAATGCCTTTTACATACAGATTGTATTATTGCTTTAGCCTTTCAATATTAAACTATTAAAAAGCTGTTGTTTAAAACTCTAAACAAAGAGTGTAATAAACAGTTTTAATGTTTTGTGAAAATTATTTCCATTCATTTTTAAAAGATTATGAGTGTCCCACAGTTGTGGCATAATTTCTGCCACACTAAACTTTTGAAACACTTTATTTGGGGCTAAATCGTTTAGTGTACTTGTTAACGAAGCAGACAAAATTGTCAGTAGCATTTTTATTAGGGACATTTTATTTGAAAAACGTAAAATGTCAGCGTCATTTCATGGTGGAAATGAAACTCCAGTGGGTATTTTCATGATTCAGACAAATTTCTGTTCACAAAACTGACATAAACTGCCTATGGTGCATGTAAATACACTTTTGGACATTGTAGACAAATTAAACTAGCAAGAGGGTGAAAAATGTTAGCACTTTTGATAAATTCACATGGCTAAAAGTGAATTTGAAGAAACACTCATACATAGCTAAGTAAATGGGCCAAAAACAGGAGAATTTTGAGAGTGAAGTGGTACCAGGAGAGCACCAGGTGGGTCTATTGAAAAACAGGACTCTTGGCAGAATTGGGAAGGTGGCAGGTGTTACCATGAGCCATGTTGTCCTGAGCTGCAAGGGTCCATAAGTCTGTCAAAACCCCTTCAAAGTGGACTGTTGGTAAGGACACAGCATTTGAGAGATTATCACAAGCTGGCAAAAGTTACACCAGGCTAAATGGCTCAGCTGAATGCTTTCAGGTATGCAACCCTGAATCTGTCTGCACTGTCCAAACAACCACCTGTACTATCACACATGCTGAGCCATACAGACATGCAACAGACAGCCGTGTCCATTACTACGAATTGACAGATGTGTGTGCATCTGATCTGGCAAGCCGTATTGCCCGCTCTCTCTACCAAGCTGTTGTTATGTAACTGTTCTCTGGTCCTGGGAAGGTTTAAATCAGATGAAACTGGCTTCCCTCCTTCCCTGCAATGCTGCACGAGGAGTTCACAGCAGAAATTCGCTTCTGCAGTTTCAACAGACAGTGTGGATAAGCTGAATTACCGCTAACATGACCGAAATCACCAGTCGCCTCATTCCAACTTTGTGATGGTTGTGGCATACTGCCGTGCACAACGGTCCTGGGACCCTCAAAAGGCCACCATGAGTGTCCCGTTAAATAGTTTATATTAAAGCAATTTAAATATTAGACCCTATACAGTTTGCAAATGAACAACTCTAATAAAAAAAAAAAAACTATTTAGCAAATGATTCAATAGATTGCCCTTTGTGGGATCCCAAATCTACAACCACTAGGCTACCTTACCTCCCTTATACAAAACAATCTCTTATGTCAGCAATAGGGACTTTAAATGCACATTAGCAATTTCACAAGAGGCAGAAGAGTTGATTTGATCATTAACAGGCTTCAGTGTTTATCACACTGCCAGAACCAATCTCACAGATGCAGTGTGAGTCACAGAATTAAATAGGTGGTTAATTAGGAGCCAGAGGGGAGATACGGCAATCTGAAATCAACAATTTCAATCCAAAAGAAATCTGTAAAAATAGTTTAAAAAATTTTTTCCACAAGCTTCACACAATAAGTAACAGGAATTTTGGCCCATTCCTCCATACAGAACTGGGTGTAACGGAGTCAGGTTTGTTGGCCTCCTTGCTCGCACACGCCTTTTCAGTTTTGCCCAGAAATTGAATTGAGGTCAGGGCATTGTGGTGGCCACTCACATAACTTTACTTTGTTGTCCTTAAGCCATTTTGCCACAACTTGGAGGTATGTTTGGGGTCATTGTAACGGGTCTTCAAACGGACAGAGTTTTAACTTCCTGGCTGATGTCTTGAGATGTTGCTTCAATATATCCACATAATTATCTTTCCTCAAGATGTCATCTAATTTGTGATGTGCACCAGGCCCCTCCTGCAGCAAAGCACCCCAACAACATGATGCTGCCACCCCCATGCTTCATGGTTGGGATGGTTTTCTTCAGCTTGCAAGCATGACCCCTTTTCCTCCAAAAATAATTTGTCATTATGACCAAAAAGTTCTCATCAGACCAGAGGACATTTCTCCAAAAGGAAGATCTTTGTCCCCATGTGCACTTGCAAACTGTAGTCTGGCATTTTTATGGTGGTTTTGGAGCAGAGGCTTCTTCCTTGCTGGGCAGCCTTTCAGGATATGTTGATATAGGACTCGTTTTACTGTGGATATAGATACTCGTCTACCCGATTCCTCCCGCACATTCACATGGTTCTTTGCTGTTGTTCTGGGATTGATTTGTACTTTGCACCAAACTACATTCATCTCTAGGAGACAGAATGAGTCTCCTTCCTGAGCGGGATGATGGCTGCGTGGTCCCATGGGGTTTATACTTGCGTACTATTGTTCATACAGATGAACGTGGTACATTCAGGGATTTGGAAATTGCTCCCATGGATGAACCAGTCTTGTGGAGGTCCACAATTGTTTTCTGTGGTCTTGGCTGATTTATTTTAATTGTCATTAAAAAGAAGTCATTAAAACTAAATTTAACCACTCCACATAATTAACGCAAGTAATCATGTCCTCTGATGGTAGGTATATGCCTTATTTCTGTCAGAGCAAATCAAGCACAAAAAAGAACTCTGTTCTTCGAATAGGTGTGTGTTGATCATACAGCCAAACCAAACTCATGCTTGATTGACACTAGCAACAGCACAAACAGTGAACACGTTCTTGCATTCAAACACCACTGAACAGAGCGCAATTCCGAATGCAGGGATCTCTACGTTTATTTAAGTTTCACTTTACAGAGTGAGCTACAAAATGTATGTTTATGATGTGATGCAAAGCATTCTAAAATAATCTTTCAACCTTAGAAAAACCCTTATAATAAATGTACAGTATCTGACAGATTGACAAATTAAATTGCTAAATAGATCGTTGTGGACCGTAGGCCAGCGATTGGATTAAGTTCAATAATATGGAAATATATTGCCCTCTGATGTCACTTTTGTTATGTCATATCAATGCTTTACTCATCTGCCACAATAATTGAATGCTTTTTAAATGATCATATTTATTATTATTTAAATATAACTAAATAATATTACTTGATAATTGTGTATTGAATTATAGTTTTTTTGAGGGGCTTTGTGAAACCGCAAATATTTATATATGCAATTAATTTGATTTAATTACAATTGAATTGACAGCCCTAATTTATTCATTTTGACGAAACGTGAAGGACATCGTCTATAGCAAAGATGACAATGTCCATTTTTGCAGATTGCAAAACAACTTTATTAATATATTGGCATAATTCATACATAAAATAAATTATTAATATCACCAATTATAAACAACAACATTACTATGAATAACAAAAATCAAATTAATAGCTCACTTTGTTTTTATTGGTGCAGTCTAATGATCATTTCATTATTATTGTGAAAAAAAATCTGAAATAAAACATTAATAACTGATTCTGCATATTAGTTATTGTACACTCAAAAATAATCTATTGCTATTGGTTGTAAAGAGTTAAATGAAGGATGCTGGCAAGGGAGGGATGAATACAAAGAATTCTGCCATTTTTTTTTTTTAAGTGGGCTGAACCAGACGACATTCCAAAGAGTTTAAGAAACCTGAATGCACACTCACCATGCTGAACGAGTCTTTTCAGCATGCCATGCTGCAGTCACACCAATACCAGCACACCAGCTGGATGGTTGTGAAGATACTTGCAAACAAATGTGCATGACAACCTCCCTCAAGAGAACACCATTTAAAATGCAGCTAGTTTGACAACTTGGAAGAACTCGTAACACCTAATAAGGAACAGTCTAGAAAGCATTCCTTTGAAAACTGCAAATAAAACCTTGAGTTGCAAAATGAGGGGAAAGGAGAAACTTAATTTTTCTATATTAAAATAGTTTCTCCTAACCAAAAGTTGTGAACAATATTGGATTTGCAAATGTATGCAAAAAAAATAGTAATATTGCAAAAACAACTTGCAAATAAAGCACCATCTCCATCTCTCACTTTTGGGGACATTGGAGCAAAATAGAAATTGTTGCCACTGGGGAAGCCATTGTGGCTCTTCAGTTAAATGTAATAAATTTACTTGCCTTTAAAGCATCCAGAAAAACTCTGATAAGAGTCATGTTTGATAGCGATCCCGTTTTTGATAAATTACCTAAATGTCTGAGAAGCAGTCCTGTTATTTGATTGCGCACCAAATCAGTGTTAATTTCAAATGTATAAATTGTTTTGTTTTAGGTTTACACCAAGTAAAGACACCTGCTGTGTTATGCAAACCATTAGCAAAAACCCTTCTGAAGCATTTTATCCAAGACAAGAACACTCTTTGCCCTACGTGCAACTCGCACAAACTATAGTACAGTGTAGAGTCCAAGGCAGTGTATTTCATGTGTGAAAAGGATTAATTATGCTCCCTGAACCACTCGTTCACAATTTGAGCCCGATGGATCTTGGCATTGTCGTCCTGGAATATGCCCATGCCGATAAGGTAGAAATAAATCCATTGATGGGATAACCTGGTCATTCAGTACGTTCAGGTAATCAGCTGACTTAGGGCATCGCTGCATAGCGATGCTGAGCCAAGACCAGACCAATTTAAGCAACCCCAGATCATAAAACTGCCTTGAATCCAAACAGTGACTTTATTTGGCCAGGCAGTGTACGTAAAGCATGAGAACTTCATTGTGTCGGACATCAACATGCAGAGATGCAGATGAGAAGCACGAATATCTGAAGCGCCTTACACAGTACTACCCTAAAAAAAAAAAAAATGGTTCACCGAATTGGGTAGGGTGGCAGCATTTGAAAAGATGTCATAAGCAGCTTGACAGATTAGAGGTGTATTTTAAGAAATGGGGCAAATACCCGTCCTTTCTGGAAGGCAGAGAGAAATGCAATTATGGTCCAAATTCTAAATTGTATTCTTTGTAGAATTTCAATTCTTCTTTTCGCTCTTTATATGTTGATTGCTGTATTTTGATTTTCCACAATTGTGTGTTTGTATTGGATGTACAGAACCCAGGCTTGGACCACGGAGTTGTTTGATGGGGGTTGTGGTGGGGTTTGGAATTAATGGGGGTTTAATGGTGTTTAAAGTTGATTCTGTGCATTTATTTTGTGTTTTATTCAGTTTTGTTTTGAAATCAACAACAAGTTTGATTCTGAAGAATTGACCCATCTGTGCTCCTAACATGGCCAGTGTTGGTTGAAGCAGTTGCGTAGTATAGCATAGCCAAAGTAATTCAATTTAGAGCACATCTCACCTTCCTAATGCCTTGTAAACAGTCGAGAACCGTCAGGTTGTATGTGCAATTCCCAAATGAAGCATCCCTGAAAGAGAAATCAGAAGACATTAAAAAGATGTTGGTGTAGTCACACAAGATAAATATCCAACAACAAAACACCATCCTTCCATTCAGCCACAGGTCTCTACCCAAGAATATGAAGCCCTGCTATGCATAAAGGAACAACAACAGGCAGATATCATACAGTGGTTCTCATGTGGCCGGCTTTCATCCGGAACAAACTATTACCTGTCCATGTATACAAGCAACTGGGTCAGGCCCTTTGTGTGAGAATGTGGGAGTGAAGGTAGAGCGAGAGACTAGACGGAAAAATACCAAAAACACCACAAAGAATGAAAACCTTGCATCTGTCAAGCCACACATGTGGGCGTTCAATAGACCAATGGGTTACATCTTAAAGGTCGAGTTGGAACAATAAATAGCCTGTGTCACAGACATATTTTGAAAAGATGAACGAAGTTCAATTCTGGTTTGTGTTCCTGAAATGGTGCCGTGGGGTCAAGAGAAATATTTTTGCTAGTATTTTAGAAACTAAAGAAGCGACACCCTTGCCTAATGCATACCAAGAAACAAGATTCTTTGTGCCAGCTTAGATTAAGTTTTGCATTATGCATGTGCTTAACTGGCTGTTTATGATGCAGCCAGGGTTGTATAAAAAGTGGGTCAGTGTTCTGCTGGGATCTTTTCATCGTCTCCCAGTGTGCCTCAATGGAAAGAACACGACTCTTGTCCACCCACACGCACAATACGCATTCACACATGCATATCAAACACCCACAAGAGGGCATAGGGGTGTTGTGTATTGGCAGATATCTTAGTTACATTTTTTTTTTTTATGTGTAGCCTAATTTGATAGAATACTTCATTTCAAATCTATGTGCAGAGCAAACTAGAAGTAAACCATTCATAGGTTGATTTCCCCCCCAAAAAACTCTGTACATTAACATCATGTTATAAATCAAGCTACGTTGGGTTTTTGAGTAGTTGAACTACAATCTTCATTTGTTTCTCCAAGTATACGTGCACACAACGCCATGGCCAATTGCGATCCAATTAGCATGCATCCACAGTGGACTACGTTGAGCTAAAATCACGTTACAGTATCTAGGTCCATTAGGCCGATTTCACAAATTTTAAATTGCCTCAACATTCCCCATGAAACAAACTAGGGTTAAGGGCCTTTCTCATGGGAACAAGGGTGATGGATCAAGGTTCAACCTTGAATGGGTTCAAACCTACAACTTGTCAGTTACCAGCTCAAAACTTTTAACCACTGCAACAATGATTTAACAAGCATACTCGCTTCACTTCGATAAAAAAAAAAAAAAGGCTACAGAAAGGCCAAGTTTCCATTGGAGCGTTGTAGACAAATTTTTATTTTGTTCCCTCCATTGTCGGTTCCACATTATGACGGCAGGATTTAAGAGACCTTTGAAGTAACAGTTGGAGTTGTTCCCACCAGCTAGAAGCTCATACATCTTCATCCCGGCAGCCCTGAGAAATGTTGAGCCAATCGATTCGGCTGCAGAAACTGAGGCTCACCAGAACCAATTATAGACCAACATCCTCTAGGTTAAGTAATGCCTCACCTCCATTATTGGAGGACAGGAGTCATACAACTCCATTTAAACCAGCCCCACTTTGTCCACTTCTAAATTTACCAATGTGTGTTTAGTAGACCTTATTCATTCAAAGCAACTTGAAGGACACTAATTGCAGGGACCGTCCTCAATGGAATAACTCAAGGTCAAGTGCCTTACACAAAAAGGTAATAGTTCATAAATTGTCCCTTATGCGTTTTGAGCCTACAACCTTTTGGTGAAAGTTCTTTGCTGAAAACCAAAGAAAGTCCTATGGTTAAATGACAAATCTAATTTTGGGAGAACTATCCTTTAAACAAAAGACATATGCTGGTTCAAGAACCCCTCCTGAGCGAGCTACTACGTAATTAAGGCTCTCTAACAAATAAGGTATCAGAGAGGGTTGGTCAGAGCAATTACATTTAAAAAAAAAATATATAATAATAATAATAATATGTTTCTTTATAGTCATGGTATAAACGTCTGGGATAAGCAGAGCTGTTAAGCACTGGGTGTGTCCCAGGCGAACGCTTAAGGAGCAAAGCAGAACAAGCTTACAGATGCAAAAACCACACAGCCGCACATTAGTCCCGTTATGAAACCACTAGTGTTGTCACTGTACCAAAATTTCAGTACCAGTGAAATTGAGGTTCTCGATACCAATTTTGAAACCACAGAAAAATGTGCTAATATGATAAATGTGCTATTGAACACACTCCTTTAGCAAAGTTTAATTTCAATGTAAATAATCAATTAAAAGATATGCATGGTTTCCTTCAAGCGTTTTAACACTGGTTTGCTTTTAGGCAGGGACCTACTGAAATCGGTTGTATTTTTTCCCCCAACCCTTTTTTCCCCTTTTTATTATTTTTCCAGAATTCCATGTTTTAATTTAATTCATCAAAATGATTTAAACATCAAGGAAACATTTATTGGACAAGTAAAAAAAAAAATAGAACAATTACTTAACATACCATTGCATTTCTTTTAACAAACTTTCAGTACAAAAGCACTCTTGCTTATGATATATTGCTTAATTTTTATTAAAATCATTATAATTTCTACAGTGAGGATTATATTTTACTATACAGTTATAAATTAGGAGTTTAGCTTTTATGATGAATCATGCTTTTATTTTTATGTGTATTTTTTATGTTAGTTTAACTCTTCGGATAAACAGTTTGCATGGCACAGTGTGATCGTTAAAGTGCAAATGCTGCAATTTAATTATATTAAAAAAAAATAATTCAGAGTGGATTAGTTCTCTGCCCTGTCATCTCTCAAACGGTGCGAATGATTCTCATAGTCTGTGGAGTTTCCAGTGTATGAGCGGTCTGCTTCACATTAATTTAAAGCTCATACAGATGAAGATTGCAGCATTTAGCAGTTTAATAATCACACTAAGATATTTCACAATTTTAATTCGATTAGTTGTGCATTTCAGTGTAAAAAAGCAACAGAGCACACACTCAAATAAGCGTGTGAGCATTTGAAAGCAGTCATGTGTTGGTAAGACAGTGTGTGGGCACCGAATTAAGTCGGTACTACCAGTGCTGTAGAATCAGTGGTATCATTAAATCTTTATTTTAGTACCAACTTGTTACCGAAGTACTGGCAATTTTGACAACACTAGTAACCACCATAGCAGAACTGAGTTTTCAGAAAGGTTCAAAGATCTTCAGAGATTTAGTGGGCGGGGCAACTTCATGATTCAAATATGATTTAATAATTCAGAAAGCCTTTGGTGCACACTATTTGGCAAGGCAGATGCGTCTTAACAGGCCTAAAGCTTATATGATAAAATAATAGGGAAATGAAAGCATTAAAGCCCATGGGAGGAATTGCAATTGGGTTTCCATATTCAACACCAGCACTAGTGGGAAAACGGATAGGATATGATTGTACACAAGGCCTTTACAACCAGTATGTGCAAATTAAATTAGAAAGGATGAGTTCATTGGACTAAATTTGGCAAGCAGTAGTAAAACAGGAAAGCACATTGGAAGTGAAACCCACCCTTTCTCATATGAAACTGGGCGTGGAGCCATTCAATGGGGCCAAGAGGACATATACATACATGTATACACACACACACACACACACACACACACTAGATCCCAGGAGATCAACGGTTACAGAAATACTCAAACCAGCCCGTCTGGGACCAACAATCATCCATGCGATTATCTAATCAGCCAATCATTTGGCAGCATTGCAGTGCATAAAATCATACAGATACAGGTCAGGAGCTTCAGTTTATGTTCAAATAAACCATCAAAATGGGATGTCAATGATATGTCGCAACACAAAGAATCAAGATGCTATCATATTATCATTAAATCGCAAATCAGCCAGATGTTAAAAGGTAAACTACTTTGACTCCATGATGAAATAATGCAGGATGTTCATAAAACAATAGAGTGAAAGAACAATATTTAAAAGCTGAAGTACAACAACGATATTGACTACGCAAATGGGGTTTGCCCAACGGCAGACAGGGGTTTATTCAGAAAGCCATTTTAAAAACACAATTTTGGCAATTCTATTTGGTGGCGCAGAAACCACATCAGTTTTAACAGTTTTGGTGCAACACACTAAAAAGTAAATGCAGTATTACTGAAATACTACTGTACTGCATCCCAGGTATCAATACAATATTGGATCACCAAGTTCCTGCAGATTCCCACCCCTAATCTGTACACTGTGAGCAAGGTCCATTTACAGAGACTCTTATTTGAGATCTGCGCTTGCAGGGCAAAGTAGGACAAGCCAATGTCCTCTGGAAGACTGCCACTGCTTTCCTCTTGGGGATTGCCAAATATTTGGCCAGATAGAGATTTATTCCTTCCCATTCTTACATAAGAAGTCAACAATGCCAAGTACTGAATCTTTCACCAAAGTTTAAAGCTCTTCATCCTGGCCACTAGAGCAATGTCAAACTTGTGTTGAGTATTGAAACCATACAATAATAAAACCAGTTCAGTTGAATGGAACATTCAATGCTACCAAACCATCTGATATTTCAGGTTACTTGCATGTATTCCTAAAATATATTGCTTGAAGTCAACAAGTCCCGTTCATGTTGTGCATTCCATTATTGGGTGGACACTAGGTTATGCAAGTATCTTTCTAAAAATGACTTCTAGGTTGAAAGGCAGAGCATTTTTCCCATACAATCAACATGAAGATGATGTAACCGACAGATGAAGATAGCAAGCCTTTTCTTAGGCAAGATGGATCAAATAGACCATATAGCTCCAGTATACCTGAATGTAGGCTCACTCAGACCCAACGGACTAAGATCATTTTGGGGTAAACTATCATTTGAAACATATCGCTTCATCTATACAACATTGGTTTACAGGCACTTCCTGGAAGGAAAACTTAAACATGAGTTCTTCTCACACAGAGCTTTACTTTATTGGATGGCATGTCTCATGCCTTGCCATTAGGCACCTCTGCCTCTTATAAACAAAACAACTCCATTTACTTCCTGAATTAACCAATTGCAGAGAATTACATAACTGCATTGCCCTGTTTGTCTCTACAAGTGCCATGGTTACGGCAGCCAAGTGGGTGGAGCACTGACAAAGTGCTTTTCTTTCTGCATGCAGCTACACCACTGACATCAAAAAGACATCTTTATGGAGAAACAAATGCTCAATTAACTATCAAGATGGACGTGATGACAAACAGAGTGGCAAAAAAGCCATAAGAGGCACGACTAGTAAACGTAGGATTTTGTACACAATAAGTGGTTTCAGCAGCTAGCACCCCAGTGGTTTACTTCAGAATGGATGCATGAGCTTTGGTTATTTAGGGATCGCTCACCCAAAAATTATCATTTACTTACACATGTCTTTCCAAAACCTGAATAGTTCCAAAAGCTGAACGGTTTCTGTGAAACACAAAATGAGATGTTAAGCAGAATGAGCTGCTCTTTTATACCATTAAATTGGATGGGGACCAGGGGCTGTCAGGGTGCAGGTAGGACATCCAGACACTTTTCTATTATGACTAGAGTGCAATATTCAGAACATTTTGAAGTCATGGCATAGCTTTGTGTGAGGAATAGACTTAAGTTTCTATTCAACAGAAACTACTTTGGGTACGTTTCTGTATTTGCCATGTTCAGAAAAAAATAAATACATTTACTGCCAAATCCAAAGTAAGAATACTCTATTTGGTAACAAACACTTGCCCTTAAAAATCATCGTTTTACAGTAACCATAGTTTAACTATGGTATTTGTAATAAAACATAGTAACCACAAAATCAACATGGTAACTGTCATGTTTACACATATATATATATATATTAGTATAATCATGGTTACTATATGGAAACTACAGTATTGCTGTTGTAAAACCATGGTTAATTGTATCAATTATGATTTCTGCAAAGAAAACCATGGTGACAGCAGTCATGTTTACTACAATATTACTATAGTAAAACCATGGTTAATTTTGTTAGGTTCTTTAACTAATAAAAAAAACTTCTCTAATTATTAAATCAACATTTTAATACCGGCACCATTACACTACATGCATAGAAAAAATGCATGTCAAACTCTACTGCTTAGTTTTGTGGAAATCACATATCTTCTTCAGCGGAGCAGGTAAACATATTGTTGGCAATGAACACCCCTATTACACACAGTATGGACAAGAACAGCTTGGACATTCGGTTAGAAGTGATCTCTTTTGTGATCAAGAGTCATTTATCATATATTAAAAATTGGATGTGCAAAGTAACATCTTGAGGGAAGCACAAGGTTAAATTCTGGGGCGAAAGTGCTGGACCATAAAACCATTCATGTGAGATTTACATTGTTCCATTTACAATCTTTAGTACACAATGAGGAACACAAATAGATAGAAAGTGACACTAAACATTAAACCTTGTGGCCAAGATAAATGTTTGATCACCCGACAAGCATGGACAAGCCCAAGGTGTGGTAGCAATTTCAATCGGCACCTTTACACAAAACAGTTGTCAAACACATCTGAGGTTAATCTCTTGTGAAGTTGACAGAAATGTCAGCACAAAAGCATAGAACTAATGCCAACAAAAACAGAGACAAATAAAAGACGCATTGTTGCTTTTCGGCATTGGGAGTAACAAGATGGTGTGTGCATGTGTGTGTGTGCACATGCATGAGCGAAAGAGAGGGGTACCACGGTGCTTTACATTATAGCCATGCGAGACCAATTAGGGCAAAATACATCGAAACAAAAGGTTCACATATTAAAACGGCTTTATTTGTTGGTCGCGACTCGAGTCTTGCGTGCATGTACGAGCGTGTGTAAGTGCAGGGGAGACGAGGGAGCTTTTCAACCCATAATTGAAATAAATATAGGATACTATAGACATTGACGTTCTTAACCAAGGCATTTATTTTATTTGGCAATGTTTTAGTTTCATTTGTCTATTTTGTTGTTGTAGCCTGTAGGGCTCTTTGAAATAACTGATAGAATTGGGTGAAGTGATATGGAAATAAATATCTTATTTACTGATTTGAAATATATAATACATACATACATACATACATACATACACACACATCCTCATTTCAAGAATGTAAACAAACACCAGAGGAATTTGAATGGTCCAAACGTCTTTCCGGATCCTTTCAACAAAGTCTTTTTTCAAGGCAAGTGAGTCCACTTGGTGACAGTTTTTGGAACGCTCTTGGACAGTTCGGGAAGCAATTTTTCTATGTAAACAAGCATCATGACAGTGCAGCTTCTATCTACTTGAATGGGGAAAGAACAAAATCCCCAAAACGGTTGGACAAGATTACAATAAAAGAACATATTTCAAATAAGCAGTCAAATGTTCTTGTTCCGAGGCACACAAGGCGGCAAGTTCACTCGAGCGGCCCGGCTTTCCTCGGCATTGGCCACAACACACGCTCCAATGCCCAGCATTGCATCTAACTCAATCCCAGGTTCCAGGGTGCAGGTCTGGCAACACATCTAACTCACAACTGCTCTGTTCCATTCCTGGACCCGCAAATATGCCAGGATAAACACGCTTTGTGTTTAAAAGGCAGCAGTGATGAGGCTGTACTTTTTCACTGATCGTTGGCCATTCCAATTTCTCCCATTCATTTTAATAGAAGTGGCCCATTTCTGCTAAATAGTCGGTTTTGACAAGTACGAAATGTTCAAGGAACAGTGACTTCATCAATGAACAATCCTCAAAATGATCTAGATTTCATATATTAATTGTTATATTCATTTATTTTTAAAAATCATAATTTTTACTATTTACAATATTTACATTGATTTATTGAATCATGCTGAACAAAACTGGTACCATCTCTTAAAACAAAAAAGGCATTTCTGTTACAGTGCCTTTAAATGAGCGCATGTTAACTAGAGGACTCGAATGGCCTTACCTCATTTGTGCGAGACACAATTAGACTTCACTTTTTTTTTTTTATAAACAACTGACTGTAAAGAAAAGAAAGGGTATTAAAAGAGACAGTATTCAATGACAAATGGGTTACTTTGATCTCGCCTTGGACACATTACACGGAACAACTTTTACTCTCAACACGCTGTGAAAGGATCTCACTGCTGAACACTTCATGGCTAAACTACATAATTACTGGTGAGTGAAATGAAAACATTTACCAGCCAGTTGCCAAATATATTCACTTTAGTCACATAGCATGAAATTTGTTTGCAAACGTGAGTATTTCCACTCATTGTAGAGGGTTGCGCATTGAGTGAAAGATCATTCTTGGGATTTAAGAATTGTTCAAAATGAAGATGGCAATTAATCGTAAAAACAATATTTTTACCCACCCCTAATTAGAAGCACTTAAATACAACACATTACAGAATGTACATGTGCCCATCAGTGTATGCACAGATATATGAAATCATAGGTCCTCGCCTGAAAGCATTGTTAGACTGCATTGAAAATCACAGAATCAGAAAACGAAGGCCTCTTTTATGGCTTATAATATAGCTCCAGTCATTAGCCAAAGATAGCCCACTTCTACAATGAACGTTTCTGTTCGATGGGGCCACGGGTCACCCAGGCTTTCTTCATCTCCTTCATTTCACATGCACGCATAACAAAATCTGTAGCTATGTGCTTGGCCAAGCTGAACTTTTGAGAGTTGAGTTTCTGGGTCAGTGAATAGGGAGGATGGAGTTGAGGGGTCAAATTGCATGTGGTAATGACACACAGCCATAATGCTATTCTCATCCAGAATACCAACTACATGGTAATAAAAGACTTCATTTTGGTAATGAAAGAAATGGATAAAGCTTTGAGATGGCACTGATATCTCCATGGGAATTTCAAGTCATTTTGAGAAACAGCAGGGGAGAGTCTTTGAGCCGGGTTGTTGAGAAACAGAACAGTAGTTACACTGGCACTATTCCACAACTGTCTGGAGTCACTTTCATTAATCTTCATATTTTCAATTATCTAGCTGAAGCTTTAAACTTTAAAGCTTCAGTCAGATCATTGATCTCATGAAGATTAATATTGTTGAGCACGTAAGTTAAAGTCCATGTATTTATTGCAACTTACCTCAATAATAGCACATATGGTTTTATGGCCAATTAATTTTTTTTGAAGGTAACCATCAGCCCCTTGAGTACTGAGGTGTGTTACCGCCACAGTAACGCAGAAACACATCAAGCATGTTCAACCTGACCTTGTGTTGGCAATGTGCCATCCAAACACTCCAATCTGCTTATGCGTACTTGTGTAAAGTATGTATATGGCCTAAATAATAAGTGAAATATTCCTGTACTGTGGCGGTAACAAACCTCAGTACCGAGGGGCGATAGAGTTACCTTAAAACAATATGTGCCATTATTCAGGTAAGTTGCAATAAACATATTGACTAACTTACTTGCTCGACCATATTTTTTTTTTAAACTGTTGCTCCGCAATTTGAAGCAGAAAATTCACACTAATGTCCGCTATAGTGCCCACTGTGGCAACGCCGAGAATGCAATGCTTACATGTGTTCTGTTATGAATTGTGGTCGGACACGTTTTGGAATGCAGTGGACTCACAAAATGTGATGCATCTATTTTCTTGTTTAGAGTACGTTTCTGTCCTGTGGAACACAAAACCAAAAATTTTTAGATTTGATGTTGACATTGTCGCCATATTTAATTTGAGTCGATCAATAAAATCAATTAGATTTGAGAGTGAATAATGACTTACATTTAGCTCCATTCCTCACACACAGCTATCTTATGGCTTCTGAAAAATTGGAATATAGTACACGAGATGTATGGACTACTTTTTGCATTGGTTTTATGGTGTGTTTTTTTTCTTTCTTTTTTCCATCCTTTTTCAAGTTTGACAGCTTTTCACTTTTATAATTTTTTACAAAATACAAAATTGCGTGTTTGTGTTCTACAGAAGAAAGAACATTGTAGCATTTAAAACATTACGGTGGGTAAATAAATAGAAAACTTTCATTTGAGTGAACTATTCTTTTTAAAAGGAACACTTTTACAACAAACAAATGTGATGACAGTAGAGACCAATAATTGGTTTGAATTAGCCAACACTATTTTGCCATTCTTCAGGTTACACATGGCAACCCAACACATTTATCCTTCTGTATTATCCTTTAAATATTATACTGTACGGCAACACTAAACAAAAAGGAACTGGTTCAATAACAGCACTGGAGACAACTAATAAAACCGCTTTTACACTGGCAACACCATAATCCAACAGGAAGACCCATTCACAACATAAAATCTTCCATTTACCCATTCACAAATCCACCACAGTAGATTGCAACCACACACCAGCTGCTATGAGTCCAAAACTTGATACAAGCAGGTTTTCCTCCATTCTACAAATGTGAGCTTTAAATATGGCAAAGCTTGCGAAACCGTCCCAAATTCAGCCCAACAGGCTTGGGATCACATTAGTGTGCTGACAATACTTAACCACTTTATTAGGTATATCTGTACATCTACTTATTCATGCGATTATCTAATCAGCCAATCGTGTGGCAGCAGTGTAATGTATATAATCATACGGATATGAGTCAGGAGCGTCAGTTAATGTTCACATCAACCATCAGAATGGGGAAAATGTGTGATTTTAGTGGTTTAGACAGTGGTATTATTTTTGGTGCCAGATGGGCCATTTTGAGTATTTCTGTAACTGCTGATCTCCTGGGATTTTCAAGCGCAACAGTCTCATAGAAAATGGTGCGAAAAACAAACCACCAATGAGCAGCAGTTCTGTGGGCAAAAACAACTCTATGACAGAGGTCAAGGGAGAATGACCAGACTGGTTCGAGCTGACAAAGGCTATGATAACTCGTATAACCACGCTGTACAACTGTATTGAGCAGTAGAGCATCTCAGAATGTCAAACCTTGAGGCGGATGGGCTACAACCAGACACTGCGCTAGAAAAAATTTTAAGGACTGAGTTTCCGTCATTGTCTATTTTTATCCATCATACTGGTTTTCATTTTAGAAGTACCACATTCAGGGGCATAGCATCCATTATAATACATGACAGTGGATAGGCTTAATTAAAATTTTGACTCCAAGTGCAAGTCTGGTGAAAACAAGGAATTCTTGTGTGAAACAAGCTACCAGTCAATCAACCACTGCACTAAAACACGATTTAAACTTTACCGTATGTGCAGTTTTAAATGAAAACAGTCCGATTGGAAAATGCACAGGTTCACAGAACTTCTTCACTGTGGCTGATAGCCTATAACAAAGTCACAGATGAGAAGCACATGCATCTCTGAAGCTCTAATGCAGGTACTCTAAAATAACTGACAATTCTGCTCTAAATTTCGGCTAATGTTTGCACTTCGATTGAATGCAAGTAACTGGCTGAAACGAAGTGCTGCTTTTTCATGCCATCATTTTGTTGTTATTTTTTTTACTTTATTAATAGTGACACGCTGATCGTGCAGTAACACACTAACATAATGACTGATATGCAGTCAATTATTCAGACCTCTCCTCGAAATCCAAACACAATTGGACATAAGAGACACGTACTATCAGGTGTTAATGGCGATGATGCCCGTTAATACGCATCTTAATACCAAGCAATAAACAGGGCAAACAAACGCAGCAAGAGTGTGTGTGATGGACAGTGAAGTCAAAACTGATGCACTAGGTGAAAAGGTTTTATTTTATATTGGTCAAAATGACAGACAGCATTTAACATTTTATTTTTGAAAGATTGACAGAAAATAAGTAAATGGAGAATTTTTGGTTAACGCAACGCCTGGCTACAACAGCAGAAGACCACGTTGGGTTCCACTTCTGTCAGCCAAGAATAGAAAACTGAGGCTGCAGTGGGACTACCATTTGTGTACCTTGGCAGCAATCCAGATTTGTCAGAAATGCTTTTCTGCATAGCACTGGTGTAACCAGTGTTTAGTTGGGTTACGGTTACCTTCCTGTCAGCTTGGACAAGTTTGGCCATTCTCCTCTGACATGAACAAGTAAATTTCACAGAACTGTCGCTCACTGGATGTTTTTTGTTTTTGGCACCATTCTGAGTAAATTCTAGAGACTGTTGTGTGTGAAAATCCCAGGAGATCAGCGGTTACAGAAATACTCAAACCAGCCCACCTGGCACAAACATGCCACAGACTAAATCACGGAGATCATATTTTCCCCCCTTCCGATGGTTGATGTGAACATTAACTGAAGCTCCGGCCCCATATCTGCATGTACATTAAACTGCTGCTACACGATTGGCTGATTAGATAAAATAGCATGAAGTAGAAAATCCTGGGATTTCCACACACAACATTCTCTAGAATTTACTCCGAATGGTGCCAAAAACATCCAGTGCTGTGGACAGAAATGCCTTGTTGATGAGAGGTCAGAGAATGGTCAGACTGGTTAGAACTGACAAAGTCTACGGTAACTCAGATAAACACTTGGTGCCGTATTGTTCCACGAGGGGGACCTAGAAAATGTTTTAATGCAAGTGGTTTTAATGTTGTGGCTGGCTGGCACGCATGCACGAATCTGATTGGACGAGACTTTCTATAAGTAGGAATGGTCTCACACCATCAGCATGTAGCCGTACTGATTGTTGAGCACAACAATTTTAAGCATTATGCTATAGATGTATTATGATTGTTTACCATAAACAATCCATCCTGACATCAGGATTAAGCAGTCACAGCTTGGAAAAAAATAGGCTTGCATTTTTCCATTACCCCATTTATTTAGCTGGCTGAAGTAGATACAATCGCATTGCAAAACCCTCTGAGCCACAACAGTAGAGAATATTTCATGCTGTGCTAAATAAGATTAGAGCATAGCATGCAGGAAGTGAGGCAGTGTGAGGAAAGTTGTGAGAAATGAGGCAAAATATACTGTATTTTGTTCAAGTTTTTAAAAAAGAACATCTCGTTGGCATGACATGAACAATTTCTGCTTTTTGAAAGCAAAAAAATAAATAAAAAGCATGCATTTCTTTGAGAGATGGAGAAAATGTTGCCTCTGAAGTGCGAGTGTGTGTGGATTAATTCATTTGGGTTCTGTTATGGAATAAGGTGGTTATAATTCAACTATGCAAGCCACAACCCCACTCAGGTGACTGACACAAACTGGGCAGGAGAACTACTCTTACAGTGAGAGTCTTACCTGAAGGGGAGATAGGAGGCATTGGAGCCAGAGATAAGGGCTCTATAGGCTTCCTCTGGTGTTTTCTTTAGGTAAATTACCTAAGGAACAAGAGAAACAGGAAATTAGATCAGTCTACAACAAACGCAGTTCCCAGAATTGAGCTGGAAATGGAGGATGTTTTACCATGTAAAGAAACCGTAAAACTAAATACACAACCCATTTACTGCTGTAATAGGAGTTTGAGTGAAACATTCATGGAGTATGTACAAAGGAAATTTATTGAGTCAATCTGTATTTTTATACGGACTAACATTTTCCCTCTATGATTAGAAAGTGAGAAACATTTAAGCGGAAGTTTATTCACATGGTTCATTTCAATGAACTGGTAGCAAGACATTATTTCGTCATTACTACAGTGTTTATAAAGCGTCCCTGTGCATCATTTTATAGGGTTGGTTAAAAATATACTTGATATAATTAATAACAACAAATTAATTTTCATAAATTTCATTTTTTTTATGAATACTTTTGTAATGTACTAAGTTAAGGCCCAGGTACACTTACTGTTCTTCACCAGTCACACCACTGGGGGAGCCGTTTAGAGGAGCATTTAAATAAGAGGACTCTCAAGACTACACGGAGTAGAATTCACACAAGATCAGTAAAAGAAGCGGTTATATCTAGTTGATGATGATTTAAAGCAGAGATGTTAACGAGTCTTTCATCTGAAGTCCAAGTCAAGTCTGAAGTCTCTGACGGATAAGTCTGAGTAAAGTCTACAGTCTTTATACACTTTTCTCCCAATTTGGAATGCCCAATTCCCACTACTTGGTAGGTTCTCGTGGTGGTGCAGTTACACACCTCAATCCGGGTGATCAAATCTCAGTTGCCTCTGCTTCTGAGACCGCCAATCTTATCATGTGGCTCGTTGTGCATGACACCACGGAAACTCATGTGGAGGCTCATGCTATTCTCCACGATCAACTTACCACACGGCCCATTGAGAGAGAATCATGAAACGCAACCACAAGGAGGCTACCCCATGTGACTCTACCCAACCTAGCAACTGGGTCAATTTGGTTTATTAGGAGACCTGGCTGGAGTTACTCAGCACACCCTGGATTCGAACTCACGACTCTGAGCTACCCAGGCCCCAGAGTCAAATCTTATCGAAATCAGAAAACAAACCAAATTGATACCCAACCCTGGCATTTAACTTGACCAATGTTCAAGAAACACATATGAAAACAATCATTGTTGCAATTACATTTGGAGGTGCTAGCCCTGCAGAAATTGCACACTTCAGCTTTAAGTCAATCTGTTGATAGCTTTGATTTCGAATGGGTTTAGTCACTTAGTTATGGTTTGTGGTAACCCACTCTTAAAATGCTCTCTTGCAGTCAAGAGACTTGCCAACAAATCTGCTTGAATGAACCATTGTAAAAGGAGGAACAATGTTCATGAATCAGACATCAGTACTTCCCAACCTTCTATTTAACCATTTTGCAATCCATGTCTTTCTATGTCCTTCTTTCTCCAACAAACAAACCCTCAGGAAAATTGTTGGCAGAATGTGTCACACAGATGAGATGCTGAGGCCCAGCACAATAGGGGCCTTCTCAAGTTGGGACAACTTGTCACGGCACAGTGCAGTCCCCACACACACACAAAAACAGACTTGCTGAAGTTCAGAGTTTAAGTGGTCATCTATTCCATTCAGCCATGCCAATCCCTCTCAATGACATCTGCTCCCCAATCATCATCATCATCATCATCATCATCATTTCAACAGCTTGATGTAAGAATACAGCATTGCAGTGTTAAAATCCAATAAGAAACCAAGTAAACCATGTTGCACCTCAGCATGAATAACACACCGGAAATGACCCTCAAGCACTTTAATGTTAGGGTATACTTGGTTTTTCTGTGTGGTGTTCAGTCTTGCTCACAATCATGCGCTCAGCCTTTCAAAGTATACTCATTTGACTATGAGCCCCTATGGACGTGTTCAACGCACGCGCACTACGACTGCTTTGTGATGCTCTTTTAGCACAGTCAACGGAAGATGCATACACAGATGGTACACAAAAAATATGGAAAATAGAAAAATTAAATAGGCTGTACACGGACAGTCTGCATGTACAGTGCTGATGACGAAAGTTGTCAACCGAACAGTGCACAAGATAAAAATGCATCATTAATGCTACACATTTTATGCTTCACCTTTGTGCTAAATATTTCTCTTTTTTGAGATTGACCTTGAGATGCTGTTTGTCCCAACAGCCCTTTTCAAACAGACTTCATAAGGATTGTGGCTGGAGGAGAGCTAGAACAGAGGTCAAGTGACCGTGTTTATGAAGGCCATATCCGTTCAGCAGGAGAGCACAGCCTTGTAATTTCTGCACAAGCTCATGAAATATGCACCAAGTGAACAATTAGCTGAAGAGTTCTGCAGATTATGTTTCGTTCCATGAGATGGGTCAGTGCTTGTTTTGTGCCCTACTGTCCCATGTGACTGAGAATAACTGTGGAATCTCTTGGCCCAGCAAAATACTCCCCTTCACATGGTAAAACAGGGTTATCTGCTGCTGGATAGATCAGCAGCAAACATCTGCTGTAGGCGGAGGAGCACATGAAGGTTTAGTCGTCCCACACAAGCGTGGCTCAAAAACCTACTTTTAGAACATTAACTGAAAGATAAAAAACATTATATTGAAAAGCACAGCTATGCACACTGAGTGATGGGCAGGGCCAGAAGTAATGTGCCTGTAGAACTCCAGAGAAAAGATAATGGTTGGTTTTACTTGGAACCTCATTGTTGGAGATCATGGTAGTAAGTCCATCTTGAGAACAGTATTGGATTTATATGTGGGCATACTTTATCTCAAGAGATTTTTTTTTTTTTTTTTGAAGGTAGCTAAATGGAGTTTCCATTTAAAACATTGTTAAATTTAGAGCAGGATCAAAGTTCAGGCTAAATTGATCCACATAAGGTAAAAGTGGACATTCCTGGTAGAATACAGTGGAGGACAGCTCTCAATTTGAAGGTTCTTTGAAGGATAATTACAAATGAAAGACCAGGATCTCAAGTACTGCAAATTTTCTCTGGATCTTTAAGATTTCCCATCTAAAGTCATAAAGAAATATTCCAAATTCAATACAAGTTAAGCTCAAATCAACAGTGTTTGTAGTGTTGTGTAAAATTCGTAAATTGTATGGTTTATAGCGTTACGTCGACATAGCTAATTAAACTAATTGATAACGCTTTACACAGAAAAGTTAGTAAGCGATTATACCATACTAAAATCATGTCAATGCATATTTTGTGGGTACACTTTTGAAACCGTGATTATTCTTAGACCTTTTCAGTTCCATTTTACGTGCATCACTGTAACCCAGGGACGAGTCAAAATAAATTGTGGTAATCAACATTATGCCACGAATGTTATCATTTGAGTTTAACTTGTTGAACCTGGAATACTTAAGATGCCACAAGTTCCTAAATGAGAGTCATGGTTAGGATTCTAGAGTAAGAAGTCATTCAGACCAAATTAAATGAGCGAAAAAGCTGCACGCAGCGCAACAGATAGAATGGGTCAGTGTCTCGAGACAAGTTAAAACATTAATTTCACAAGGCTTACTGAAAAAGGTGCCAACCATTCAAAGACGCTTGCATCGAAAAACAATTGCTGCATTTTTGCTGCAGTGCAAAAACTGCACGACCACTTTAGTCCAATTTGAGAACAAATGACTCTTAAAAGGAAATCCTTCAGAGCGGTCCTTTATCTTCGGACGCACAGAGCCAGGTCATCAAATGAATGAGATGGAGGTCTTCATTGATAACGATGGATGAACAATGAATCAACGCCTCACTGATTGGATGATTATGGCATTGCGTAGTTAGATTGTTTATTGTATTGACAATTAATTTTTTAGGAAACACTGATTTAGCTTATTGGGGGGGGGGGGGCACAACAGAGTCAGATTATGTGGAAAGACAGATTACAATTCAGTATGGTCCTCATCCAAAGAAAAGAAAGGGAACATCAGATGAATGCTGAAAAACAAAAAAAGGGCCAGGATCAAGCAAAAAAGGATCCCGATATTGGATTGCACCACTGCCACTTTCAGTTCCCTAAAATTTCAATTCAAACCTGGATCTTTCCTGTACGTTTTAAAGTGTGACTCACATGCACAAATTGTGCATTTGGCAGAAACAAACTTTTGGAGGACATCGGAGAAGCATCTCATATACCACTACCTCTCTGTGTTTCCATTTAAGACTCATTAATATTTATGAGGACAGCCTTCTCACTGAGCTTATTTCATTGTGAGAGACCGTGGCTGTCAATGAGAACACAAGTCTGCACAAAGTGAAAAGATTTGCATGTTTTCAAAAAAGGATTAAAATATTTGCTGACCAGGTTATGAACATTATGAAAATATTGGTGCCATGCCAAAACATTGGTGCCTTAAACATCTCAGAAAGAGGGCAGTCATTTGAAGAAATGGCTTATCAGAATGGTAGACTTGCCCACATTACAGCAGGCACAAGGGCCTTTTACATGGCATAGCATTCAAACAGTGCCATCGGAGCAAATAATTCTGCCAAGTCTTTAAATTGTCATGAAGTGGAAGCCTAGAGACGTCCAAAAGCACAATCAGGGGGGCAAATTGGTATTGTTCACATTAAAGCGAGCAACTTTATGGTGAAGGCTGGTTAGATCAGCGTTTCAAAAACTTTTTTTTAAATGTAGTGGAATGGGGCACACTAGCATATGAGCCAGTCAAGTACAGGATTATTGAGCCGCCACATTGCGGGGATGTATCACTCTGTCATCAGACCGTTGCCCTCCCTGAGGGGGAGGCTGGAATGAGGATGCTGGCAGACATCAAAGAAGACTTTGTCTGACAAAGCATGCACACAAACATGCCACATATATGAAGATGTTGATGTGACATGTCCCTGACGCCAGCAAATGTGAACGGGGAGTGGGAGGATTGTTGGTTTTGATGCTGACGCATGGAAAAACACAGCTGAGCATTTGCAGGGCCTTGACAGATTCCACCCAGGGTGTGATTCTTCAATGCCAGCAAAAGTAATTGATACAGTTTTCCAGTGAAAAAGACGGGAAGAGAAACAGAAGAGACAGGATACTCACAGCAAAGGCACCGATGAGCACAGCAGCGTTAGCCCTTTTGCGCTGGTCAAAGCTGGTGTAGTGCACAATCCGCTTTCTGGTCAGTGTAAAAGACTAGAAAGACAGACATAAACGTATTACATGCAAGTAGAGGACAAAAAACACTTCAAATATGCAATTAAATGCAAATGCTTCAATCAAAAATTGCTTTAAGCTTTAAAACTGTTTCCATTACAATAATTTAACATAACAAAACTTTTATCAGTCGCCAGGCTTGGTTTTCACTAAAATAGCATTAACATAAGATGCAAAACTCGCATATAGTTAAACTTGATTTCCAGTATTCATAAAAATATAATTTGAACAAAAACAATAATGAAAATCAAATCATTGGTTTGTGTGCAAATACATACAAAATAATTAGCAAGAAAACAGCATGAATGATTGCATAATAGCATGAATAGTTAAAACTCGGCATTTCACTCAAATAGCCTATATTGCATAAAAATAGCACGAATCATTCAAGTTTGGTTGTTTAAAAACTAAAATTACGATCCTTAAACTTGGTTTTGGCTAAAATAGCAGAACAATTGCATTAATAGTTAAAACTTGGTTTGCCTAACATAAAAACGGCAATCGTTAATTTAGCTTTTGGCTAAAATCGCACATTGCAAAAAAAAAAAAAAAAAAACTGGATTAAACATCTCACTCAAGTCACTTCAAACCAGTTTACAGTTAACATGACAGGTTAGATGTTTGGGAAATAGGTTATAAGAATCCCGACAACAACGTCAACGCTTCCGAATAACAGTAACTGTACTGGATCCGAGCGAAGCCCTCCAAAAATCTGTTACCATGTCACTCCACATGGTGCAGTCAAAGGGTGTGATAACATCATACATAAATCAATCTACTTGCACAACAATTTGTTGAGATTCAAACTTGCCCATACAATAAATATTCCAAAGCTCTCTAGCCCAAGAACTTGGCAGCATTGAGATATTACATTTTCTTATTGACCCTTTCTGGATGCAACTTTGAAGGATGGAAATTGGCCACCAACAACTGAGCAACAATGCTAGTTTGGTAAATGAAGATATTTTCACTAGAACGGTCTCAGTGCCTTCTCTTTTCACTGAATCAAAGTAACAGGGGTGAACACTTTTTTTCCTTTCCAGCCTAAACCGATAAGCAGAACGAGCTTAAATCACTATATGGCAGCATCCACATGCAGGAGGTATTTATGCTAGTGAGGGGAAGAATGAGCTGTCAAAATTAACCAATCAGAACAGCTTACCACAAAACTGACCGTTCTTATCAGATTGTGCTTCAAAAACACCAACTTCAGATGGCATAAGCGCCGTTCAGCAATGCAAGAAAGCAGATCTGATAATCAGACTTGCAAACCAATGCAATGGTGTTGAATCCACTAAGAACTGCCTTAACTGCAGCTTACAAACGGATCCTACCAAACATCACTTATTAGCTTTTGCTTTTAAGTTTCCTCCAGTGTACAACCAAACATGCAAGCCCAAACTGGAGAGGCTAGAAAAAGAAAAAAAACAATGCCATCCCTATGGCAACAACTTGTAAATGGCAAGACAGGCAGGGACATTTGCGTGTGGTTGGATGGGTGTGGACACGAAGACAGTGATTAAAACAGGAGGAAAACACATGAAAAATCATTCATGACTTTACCTTAAATATTCCAAAACATGAACACATGAGAGAACTACACCTTGCCAGCTTTAGAAACACAGAACACAGGGATGAAAAAAGGGGTTGATTATTTTTTTATTCCTTTCTGGTAAACCCATATACAGTTGATGCTCATAGCTGAAGAAAATGGAAATGTTGCAGAATGAATCAGTGCATGACACAAACTTAAAGAGTCTTGTTTGCTTTGGGTCTGGTCGTCTTGGCTGACCTCTCAATTTAGGTTAATTGGAAAATTAAGTTGGAGTTGTTTTAACCATTTTATGGTCATAAAAGTTTGATAAATGTACTACTACATTTCTGTTATTAGCTAGAACAATAGAACATATTAGCACTGTTCCAACACCTGATGAGCAACCTACCGAGACAGCATTATAGACACGCTCAATGCACAGGGCTGTTCCAAAAGATAGCAGCATAGCAAGTGTCTGTTCAGACCATATCAGTCGTTACGCTAAAACGTAAGTTTGACGCAGTGCAACAAACAGAACAGAACGCAGGTGTCGATACGTATTTTTAACAGTTCAAGTTCTTTTTAACTTGACATGACATCTAATAAAGGCAGCACACCTGCACAAGACTAAAGAATATACGGTGCAATAATCAAAGTGCATGTTTATATAGAAAAACTATTGAAAAACAGTGCAGACGGATGAAACAAACCCTTAGGTTCCTTCTTTTGGCCAAAATCTATGAAAGCATCACATTTGTCCTTCTCGGAAAAGGCAATTAGAGAATGCATTGCATCGAGGTCGGAGTTGAGAAACAAATCAAAGTTTGTGGACAAATCAAGAGAAATGTTGAAACTAGAATAGTCAAATTAGTCATTAGCATGTTGCTACGCTAATGGCAACACTCGACTACATAAAATAAAAAAATAAGTAGCATACACAAATATTGTGTCCAATAAAAACAGTCCACCCCACTTAATCTGGAAAACAATTTTGTTTGGAAACAAAAACAAAGGATGTAGCCTAACATCAAGTTTCCTAACGTCGTCATTTTCCAAAGTATGCAGTACTAGAAATCGCTTTCGAAATTCTCTATTTTCTGTGGTGGAAAACTCCATTCCAGGCATAAACATAGCAAAATCAATACATTTTCAAACGAAAACATATTTGCGTGGACATGGCAGCTACCCATATATGCAGTAGACTGCAAGGCAGCTCACAAGGTTTTGGAAGAGAGGTAGTGTATTTTCACAGGAGCTAACCAAATGTGGTATATCCAGGATTCTTCTACCTACTGCTATACATTCCCAACCAAATAGTCCCCTGTAAATAGATGTGACAAATCCAAAGACTCTCCCCCTCATCCCAACTTATGTGTGCAGATCAGACGGACATCTAATCCTCCAACATAAATCCTTAGGACACGCTTGAACCACATGCGGAGCCCAACGCTGGTGGCAGTCAATGAAGTCTTACTAGATAAAAGGCAGAAAGTCACTTCAATTTCCAACATTGGGTTATGATAGAAGAAAAAGATCTGGCCTAAGATATCATTTGAATAATGTAATTCAATTTCTCAGCACACTGTGAACACTATAAAAGAAAACTACAATGAAAAATAATGGTGTCTGATGCGATTTGTCACATTATGTCCAACATCTCCATTTGTTCCCATCGTAGTCATACGATGACAGAATTTTCAAATGGGTGAACTACGCCTTAAAGTGAGGGCTGAACAAAACTTTTTCTAGCTCTAACCGAAGTTCACTACGGGGTCATTAAGTTTATATTACCATCCCACATTACAAACAAAGGAAATGACAGCGCGATTCAACTGCCCAAAATATCTTCAATGCAGTCAATGCCGGGGTTGTAGGTGCAAATTCCTCATTGTTTTGAATTGCTGTACCTACATAATGCACATTTTTCAGGAGGGATGTAACAAACCAGGCAGGTGTTCCACTCACCTTAAGCTTTTTGTTGAGCTTACAGCAGTATCTGTACAGCATAGCAAGGTTGAGGGGCCCAAAATCTGCATAAAAGCTAAAAACAAAGAGAAGGAAAAAATAAATAAAAAAATTTAATTTAATTAAGAAAATCATCCATTTCCTAGTTTACCTGGTGGCCACAGTGGGCCAAAAACAGGAAACAAGCCACAACGGATAAAATAAAATTGATTTAGACAGGCAAACAGTGGTAAAGAAATCAGATCAGCTCCAGGCCACTCAGTGCCTTTATTCTTTAAAAATCTTTATTCAAACTTTTATGATGTAGTTGTGGTACATTGCCCCTTTAGAAATGTACAATGCACATGACGTGTTTATTCCCCCAACAGCAGCTTTGCAACTTAATTTCACATATTTGCAATGTACTTGCTCATTATCACTCTCAATTGCGATGATATGTGCCCTGCGGCTCAGGGGGCCTCTTAACACTTGTGCGACCTTAAGGACATTTTTGGCTTTGCTTTGTTTTTTCAATCATTATGGCTGTTAATGCCAATGGAATAAATTTGGCCAAAAGTGTGTATTTTTGGGGGAATTTTACATTTCAACCTCAGTTCCTATCTATTCTGCAGTGAGGCACTGTGTACACAAAACAGTTACACTCAGGCTCTTAAGGACAAAAATGTCCCCATTGAAGCACATTAAAGCTGCAATATTTGATCCCAGTGCCATTAAAGAATAAACTCATGAATTCTATGATATTATGCTTTAATACCACAGTCCTGGCTGCAAAATTTAAATGTAATACTCTCCATTAGATGGCACAGTTTCTCATGTTTAGCCTATGGAGCAAATACAATAATTATTTTTTCCCTCATTTTCTGTATTATAGAGCCCTGCAGGTCAACTAAATAAATGATGCAGCTAAAATTGTGTGGGTGTGTTGGTATGGATGTCAGAATATGTTTTGTACGCGTGTACTGAGAAATGTGTGTGTGAGCCCGGCACAAAAAAAAACAACAGTGGCATTATGTAAACAAACTGGCATTTAAAGGGTTAAATCCTGAGAATCAAGTGTTCGAAACTATTTTGTCCACTTTTCTGTCAGAAAGACGCTAAAAACAGCAGGACTATTTTATTTAATTTTTTTCAGCAGGAAATTCAAAAACTATTTCACAGGTCCATTGTAGAACTTTGGAGATAAAACAAATGAAACTTTGTAGCGCTTTCGCTGAAGGAAACGTTCGATTAAGCGTTACGTAACAAACGTTGGAACGGTTTCCCGCCTGCTGAGGCTTTCAGGAGGTAAAACACTGAGGGAGGGAAAACTCACTTTTCGTAAACAAACTCCTCATCCGTGCTGAAGTAATGAGTGTTTGCGGTGCTTTTCGGCTTGCTTCGTAGGGTGGCAAAATAGAGTTGATCTGGAGGGGGAAACACATATGGTCGATTAAACAACCTGGAACAGTTATAAAACAGCCATTAAAGGCCCTTTAAGAGGTGAGACTTTATTGTAGGCTTGGGTTAATCAACCAGAAGTTATCCAACTGCAACTTTAACTACAGTACAAACATTAACTTTAATCAGCATGGCAAGACATTTTATTTTGATTGCTTAATTTGAAAGAAATTAAGTTTTCTGCCCAAATTTGATGGTCGAAGTTTATTTCAGTCTCTGAGGCGACACAATTAATTATTTTGACTCACTGAATCAAATGTATTCAAACAGAAGATGCCCAGCAAGTTCAACTCACCTTTTATGAACTCAGAGGCGCCTATCAAATCATTCTCTTCTGCCATTTTAAATAAAGTCGTGAGAATCGCGGAATGTTTTACGTTGTCGAGAGTCATCAGAGAACAAGTTTGGCGCAGCTATTTCACAGAAAAGAACAAACTATTGCTGGTATGAAAATCAGTTTCCTCTCTACGGATGCAACTTCTCTCTTAACCGATGGCGCAAATATTCCGAGTAGTTTAAAAAAAACAAAAAGCCCCAGGATATGTTTAAACAAGGCACTTAAAAGTCTAGTGGCATTCTCCCACGCGTAAATATGCACCGATATTAGATTTCTGCTCGGCGAAGTCACTTGTTATTGATTTGGTTGACTGTGCATGCAAGACAATTGCCAAGTAGTAGTCCAGAAGGAAATTAATAACAAATTAAACTTCCCAATCTGTTAAAATAACTCAAGGTGCGTCATTTCGACAGCGTAAAAGTGCCTGAATGATCAACAACGGAGATTATTCCCTTATGAGAAACGCCAATATCGCCGAGTTATAAATCCGTATTCGCGTCAAACTGGGTAGATATGAGACGCGCACTGCGCTATTGTAATTATTCTGCCCTGGTCATTAGGTGGAATTTTTTCTAGTGCCATGGTCGCAGACAGTCAAGAAATATCTTAAAGGGACGTCATGTGCTGTCCTGTTGTCCAATCAGCAGCATGGAAGGATTTTACTTGGGTTAACCCTTAAACGACCAATCAGATAACAGGAAGACATCATACTTCAGGTCAGGATCCGCGTTGTAATTCAATCTATTTGAGGTCTGTCTGTCTATTTTTCTAGCTGTCTGTATATCTATATATCATCTGTCTGTCTGTATGTCTATCTATCTATCATCTGTTTTTCTGTCTGTCTGACTATCTATCTATTTATCTATCTAACTACATGTAACTGTCTGTCTGTCTGAATTAATGACTATCTGTCTCTCTGAATGTCTGTCTAAAGGACTATATCTATCTATCTATCTAGCTAGCTATCTGAATGATGATCTATCTGTCTGTCTGTCTGTATATCTATATATCGTCTGTCTATCTATAATCTGTTTTTCTGTCTGTCTGTCTGTCTGACTATCTATCTATATATCTATCTAACTACATGTAACTGTCTGTCTGTCTGTCTGTCTGAATGAATGACTATATGTCTGTCTAAAGGACTATATCTATCTATCTATCTGAATGGTGATGTATCTGTCTGTCTGTCTGAATGAATGAGTGAATGAATGAAGGACTATCAATCTATCATCTGTCTGAAAATCTGTCTGTCTGAATTACTATCTTTCTGTCTGTCTGTCTGAATGACTATCTAACATTTGTCTGTCTGAAGGACTATCTTTCTGTCTGTCTGTCTGAATGATGATCTGTCTGTCTGTCTGAATGACTATCTATCTATCATCTGTCTGTCTGTCTCTCTGAATGACTATCTATCATCTGTCTGTCTGTCTGAACCCCACGCGTTTGATGGCTGAGTCTGGAATCTCCGCAGACATCCAAGTTTCTGTAAGGCATATAATGCAGCAGTCCCTCGTCTCTCATTGGAAAGAGATCCATGCTCTCAGCTCGCAGATTTTGTTGTCCAGGGACTGAACATTTGCCAGATGAATGCTGGGTTGCAGGGGTCGATTTGCACGATGTATTAGTCTGATGAGAGTGCCAGCTCTCCTTCCCCTTTTGGGGCTGCCCAGACAAAGGGCTCCGCTTTCGTGTTTGTAAACAGCGGGTCAGCATTGAGGTATTTAAAGTCCTGTTTTTGGTGTGCTATTGCAGAACCAATGTCCAAAAGTGTTTGTCTATCATAGGCATAAGGCAGACAACATCCAAGACAAAAAACACAAGAATTGTAGACAAAACATACAAAAAACTGCAACATTGTCGGAGCTCACAATGCAGCAGCCATACTCGGTGCCATCTTGAGCATCACCCATGAATGATTGTCTGACAGTCTGTCTGTCTGAATGACTGTCTGTCACTCTTTCTTTTCTATCGTCTGTCTCTCTGTCTGAATGACTATGTCTGTCTATCTATCTGTCTGTCTGAATGACTATGTCTGTCTATCTATCTGTCTGTCTGAATGACTATGTCTGTCTATCTGTCTGGCTGGCTGGCTGTTTTTATGTTTAGACAAAATGTTCTGATATATAAACTGCAAATCTGCAATAAAAAAAACAAATCAGATTTTTAGACATTTTAGTTTCTCTGAATGCATTGTCTTTGTCTTGTTGCTTGTGACATCATCTGAGAACCCAAACATAAGAGTAGCCAGACAATCTGTATTGGCAAGATCAAATATCCGTCACCCGCACCAGGCTGTTTTCTTTTTTTTCGGTCACCCTCACCCACAACAACAGCTGGAGAGATCACACATGAGACTATTCACACAAAGGGTTTTACAGTAAATGGTTCACATTGAACAGATGGACATCACAAAGGAAATTAGTCATATGGGTTCATAAATGATAGCTCAGTCTGATGTTGTATCTAGTCACTGAGGAAGTAAACAATGCAAACCCAGCAAGCAGGATGTTTTGGTGCATTATGCATAGGATTTGAATGATCGTCAAATGAGTAAACAACACAGAACTTTCTGACCCTCGGCTACAGGAATCAACAGTCTGTCTGAATGTCTATCTGTTTATTTTATATCAACAATGTTGAGCTTAAAAGAAAGTCCATCTTACCTCCAATCAAGGAGATCCAGACCTTGTGCACAGCTTGGGCTGACTGGCTCCATTCACTATTCTCCTGGGATCTCCAGGATGCAGCGTCTGACATGCCTTCATGGAGGTATAACAGAACTGGGTTTGGTGGGACCAACAGCTCCCTGTTTCCCTGAGGAACGGTCTTAACTCCTTGGAACCTACTACACCATTCAAAGCACCAAATCTATTTTGGACAATATGCTACAACAGTTTGTACAGTGTGTGCAGAATGTGCCAGTGGAACAAAACATGGAGGATCTGGTTCATGCAACCTGCTCAGGTTTCCACACATTGGGCTTGCATTACATTCCTGGCATGGTGTGACTTTCAAGCTCGTTCACGTTACCATTTCGGTGTCATCATGTCACATATAGTATATCTGAGCTTTTTAGCTCTAAAAATGTTAACCTTTCTTTTTGTTCAGTAGCTGTACAGGTACACAAGCTCACAAATAAGGCCAATGCTGTGGGGCTCTGACATCATGGAAAATCTAGGGGAGAAGAAGCAAACAAGTGAATGAAAGGTTTCATGTAGGCGGTTAGCATGCTAGTGGGCTGTCAAGTGAAAATTAAAATATGTGTTTTCACTGTGTACTTTGAGGTCAGCCATTGTCACGCTTTACTAGAAGTGTCCTAGATCATGCTTTCGGTGATGGGTGTTCTATTGTCTAGTCGCCAAACTAGATTGGAAAAAAAAAAGCACTGTTTTCCAAAAGCACTCATTCTGCCTTCTTATATGCAAATTTTGCCCAGTTTTAACTTGACTCCTAAACAGATCACTCTCATGCTAATCCAGGACTAACTTTATTCAACCTAATCCTAACTCCCATCATTATAAGTGATCAGACAGCCAGTTCAAACCTTATAAGATTTGAACTGGGTATCAACAGATCCTGACAGTGCTACTTAAAGGCCAAAGTATACTTGGCACGTCCACTTTGCTGATTGCTCTGCGCACAGTATGTGTGAAGAAAATTTCAGTCAATGGCCAGCACAGGCGCAGACGACGCGCACAGCCAAGGACCGCGTGCATGAGTCGAGAACATCTAGACGGATCTAGACACAATTTGCATACTTTGGTCTTTAGTGTGCATGCGTTCATATTCGCTTACGGTCAGAAGAGAATACTCACAAAGGCAACACAATTGGCCAGGCTTTAAGCGATCCAGAACATGCAAAAACGAAGTGTACCTGGGCCTAAGCTTATTTTGTGTTTAATGGGAAGGAACTCTGTATCAGGTTGACAATAACCACTTTTACAGTCTGTGGCAGGCCTGGAAAACATTGAGGCTCAGCATGAGGAAAAAACTTTCTGAATTATGACTTCAGCCCTTAAGGTCCCTTTTTACATTTCCCTGTTTGAAATGTGGAAGTAAACAAGTGTGGTAAACTTCGGCTGTGTCTAGAAGGTAACATCCCGAGAGCCTAAAGGCCAAAGTATACTTCAGTTGTCCGTATTGGTGATCGCGCCATGCACAGTATGAGTGACACACATTTTGTAATCAATCCTCCCTGATTTTCCCCACAGGCGGACAGTGCATGTCTCTATGCATTGTAGGCGCATGCGACTGCCATTGAATCAATTAAAAGAGTATCTCAAAGGAGTCGTAGTGCACATGCGTTTAACTTGTTTATATTTGTTCACGGTCAACAGAGTATACTTTCAAAGGCAACACAGTTGACTGGGCGTGATCTGATCTAGAACGCAAAAATAAAGAAGTATAGCTGGGCCTTAAAGGCCAAAGTTGTCCACGTTGTTGATTGCCTTGCGCACAGTATGTGTGATTCAAATACGTTTGCGTCAAGCAAAGTCCATGTGTGGCCCATATATTTTCAACAAGTATACAGTCGTTGTCTGTGCACATCGTTGGCGCAAGCGCCTGCAGTTGACTGTACAAAAAGAGTATTGCAAAGCAGTCGTAGTGCGCATGCGTCAAACACGTTCATATTCACTCGCAATCAGAAGAGAGGAAGGGCAAGGTGGTCGACCGGTAGCAATCCGATCTGGAGCGCACAAAAATTAAGTATACCTATGTATACTAATTAAGTCTCCTAAGAGTCTCATTCGCTGTTACTAAGTTTAGGTTTAGTGGTGGGGTTAAGGTTAGGTTTAGGGTTAGATTTAGTGGTGGGGTTAAGGTTAGATTTAGGGTTAGATTTAATGGTGAGGTTAAGGTTAGGTTTAGGGTTAGATTTAGTGGTGAGGTTAAGGTTAGGTTTAGGGTTAGATTTAGTGGTGGGGTTAAGGTTAGGTTTAGGGTTAGATTTAGTGGTGGGGTTAAGGTTAGGTTTAGGGTTAGATTTAATGGTCGGGTTAAGGTTAGGTTTAGGGTTAGATTTAGTGGTGGGGTTAAGGTTAGATTTAGGGTTAGATTTAGTGGTGAGGTTAGGTTTAGGGTTAGATTTAGTGGTGGGGTTAAGGTTAGGTTTAGGGTTAGATTTAGTGGTGGGGTTAAGGTTAGGTTTAGGGTTAGATTTAATGGTCGGGTTAAGGTTAGGTTTAGGGTTAGATTTAGTGGTGGGGTTAAGGTTAGATTTAGGGTTAGATTTAGTGGTGAGGTTAAGGTTAGGTTTAGGGTTAGATTTAGTGGTGGGGTTAAGGTTAGGTTTAGATTTAGTGGTCGGGTTAAGGTTAGGTTTAGATTTAGTGGTCGGGTTAAGGTTAGGTTTAGATTTAGTGGTCGGGTTAAGGTTAGGTTTAGATTTAGTGGTCGGGTTAAGGTTAGGTTTAGATTTAGTGGATGGATGGATGGATGGATGGATTACTGCCGTCAGAAGGGAGAAAGACACCAAATTTACTGTCACTTAGCAGTTGTATTGAAACTCCATCACAGCAACAGACTAGTTTTTAATTTCATGTCAGGGTAATATAAACAAAAAATTATGTTTAAAGTTAAATATATATAAAAATAATTAAAATAGAAAACTTCTACAAAAGGTTTAATAGCTTTACACTTTTAAATAAGACGGTAACATGAAGGGTTAGTGTTAGGGGTCCATTTTGAGTCAAATTTGATTGGTCAAGTTCACCCCTGTTGGTAGATGCCATAACTACACCATGCTTGAGAGAAAAAAAAGCATCTTTCACATTGACAGCCATTCAAAAGAAACAAATATATATATATTTTAGAAGCAACATATATATCGCAATACCATGTTATAGTAGCTGTTTTAGCAGTCTAATTTTATGAGGGCTCTTAAAAGCATAAAGTGGACTCGTGTAATGTCACGCTATCACAAATCTCTTAGTATTTGGGTACTCAGATTGATATGGCCTGTTTGAAATAGATTTATCACCATGGTGTTACATGCTTCAGCAATTATTGTGCATTATCCATCCTGTCGCAATATGCAATGTAATTTGTATTACAAAGTCCTTTTAAAAGGTTATTAAAAAGCACCATGCTGTTAGAGTTTAATAACAATTAGTGCTAATGACAGTATATGTATAATGTTTGTGTAACTTTTTATGTGATATCTGTAACATATACTGAATAGCATGTCAAAGTTGGTCACTTGAAACACTCTTATATGATGTCACCTTTGTGGATAAAACCATTAAGTCATAAAACTCATTAGTACTTTGTGATCAGTTCAGTCAGCTCAGACCACAGTGTTATCATAGCAGTAATATGTGAGTACAAATAACCAGGCTGAGAGGTGAAGCCATGGCCACAATCACATCTCAGCCTTTTACATAACCTTTTAAAGGCAGATGTCCATTATATTGAAACAAACAAAGCTGCCTATAATATTGATGGATCTATATAAGTGTTTTCTTATTATATTAATACATTTTCTATTTTTCTTATTACTATGTAATCTGAGTGGTGACTGAGGGTCTGATTTATATCAGGAATGCAATAACAGTGATTGTTCATTTAGTCCGGCTCCCAGAGAATATTCATTTTATATCGTACTGCATTTATTACATAATTAATCTTTATTTAATGCAGTCTCAAAAAATGAAACATTCAGGAGGGATTTTCATTAATGTCTTGGCCATTGCATGTATAAACATGTAATTTTAAAAAATTAAACATCAAACCAAAGTTTTCAGTTTTCATTAATCACAAATGTATAAGTAATTAATTTTAAACCTTGAGTTTGTTGAAGCCGCCACGGCTTGGTTAGCACATTAGCTCTGCTGTGGGAGACATAAGTTTGAGTCTGGCATGATTTGTACCTGTCCTCACTTCCCTTTATGTAATGTAATGCCTATAATTAAAAATGGTTTTAAATTCATTCATTTAAAATCCCAATTGTAAATTGATTCATTTAAAAAAAAAAAAATAAAGCTTTAAAATTCATTAAAAAAAAATCTCAACATTAATAAAAATCCAAAATTTAAAGAAACGAAAGAAAAGCCCTAATTTAAAATTCGAATGTATTTTTTAACTCATTTAACTAAAAAATAAACCACAATTTATTCATCAAAAAAAAAAAAATCACAAATTTAAATTTCATTACTTTTACAAAATCCATTTAATTAAAAAATGTATTCATTAAAAAAATTCAAACTGAAAATTAAATCATAAAAAAATTTAAACTTAAAAGTGGATCTAAAAAAATTAATTTTAAAATCAATAAGAATATCAAACAATTGATTTCAAAAGTCTCAATTTTAACAGTCATTTCAAGAGAAATTAAACTTTAAATTAATTTATTTTAAAAATCTGTTTTAAAAGTAATTTGTTTGTTTGATCATGTGGTTGGACATAAGCAAACATTTCCTTTCTCCACCCACCCACACAAATGATCATACTGACAGCCCATTGAATACTGTTCAGAGACCACACCCACCACCCCCTCAGGGACGCTTCTCCTTTTAACAATGCACATGTGCATTTTCACATATCTCAACGCTCCCTCTATTGTCCTGGCATCTGCCGGGTGTAATTGTATTGGCCCAGAGCACAAAGGAGCCAATGGGAGAGACTCCAGTTGGACTGATAATAGCAAACACTTGTAGACTGTCTCCAGGGGGAGTTAAATGTGAAGATTTGCATTAAAGCTCCACAAGTACTCACACTTTACAAAATTATTTTGCAATGCCATATAAAACATCAAAAAGGTCTCCAAGAGCTGCTTAAGACCAAATAAATGGCACCTAAATACACCTTTAATGACCCTATATAGTGCTTCCAACAGCATTTTTACATAGCAAAGCCTCTCAAGATAATTATTACGCCTTAAAAGGAAGTTTAACCAAAAGTCGAGAAAATAAAAAAAGTCACAATGGCTTTGAAGCATATTAAGGTGAGTGAAAGTGACAGGAGTTTTTTTTTTTTTTTAAGGGTGAACTATTCTTTTAAATATAGGTCAGAGAAGAAAAAAATTACCTTTTTAATTAAGGAAACACTGAATCAATTTATAATGTGTCTTTTACTTATTTTATCTCAAAAATATCTTAATGCAAATAACAAAATGACATGCTCACCTGAACCAACAAAAACGTCAACAGAAAATCTCATGTCAATCAAATTAACATCTGCAATTTCATCTTATAAATAACAAATATTACTAAGAATGAAACCAGAGATCTCACTTTAAGCACTTTTCATTCTGTGCACAGAAAAAGTACAGCGAGAAAACAATAAAATGGTAATGACATTTCAGAAATTTGTTTCATACCAACACAACAACTTAAATAACTTACAAAAAAGAAAATGCTAAATGGAACCGTAAATTTTAACTTTTTTTTTTTTTCCTCTGTGTACACACAGTGCACTAAATTTACCAGTGGCATACATGTACATTACTACTTCCATGCAAAATTGGTTACGCTTGGCAAAACTGATTGTAATTTCAGATTGATTTAATGAAACATTAAGGCGTGTGTTAGGGTGCATAAAGTAAATTTGACTGATTCAACCTGAATGCCATCGAAAGGATTCAGCACAAACCCGATGTGGGAATATTGCAAAAAGAGCCCAAAATATCCATAATGCAAGTGATGTCATTACAGTGTAAAGCAAAACCCTGAGTAACAAAATTATTAGAGGGGGACAGAGCAGTTGACGTAAGGTACAAACAGAGACAAGGCAGACTGACTCAGGGTCAGTGTGAAAACTAATCAATCATGGGAGAACATAAAGATAATGTCACGTTATCTTTAGGTTATCCCGTCAGTTACAGTAGTAGTGTGTCTCTGCTACAAGTCCTCCAGTTGACTCCATTCGAGCCGCTTTATCTTGGCTGGGGACAAGCCAAGGAGGGCATATCCATGTGTTTACAAGCTAGAATTGGTGGCACCTACTCCTTGGCACTCGATGATGTAGGTATCCTTGTTGCCGTGCTCATCTTCTGCCTGGCGTATAACAAATTTTGCCTGTAAAAGAAAGAAAATTGAAACTGGAGGAAAAACACTAAATAAAGTGTCCTATGGAGGTAAAATACCACTGCTACCACAATCGAATATTTCAAATCGAAAAGCTATTATTGGTGTAAATATTATAGCTAGGGTATACTTTGTTTTTCTGAGGGCCGTACCATCTCGAGCAGTCGAGGGTTCAAGCCTTTCGAAGTATACTCTTTGACCGTGAGTGCATACGGACGCATCACACAAACGCACTACGACTGCTTTGTGATACTCTTTTAGCAAAGTCGCAAATACAGATTTAAGATCTGAAATTACAGATTTCACGAAGCATTGCATCAAATAGTGAAGAATCGTAATCAAAACATTTTCTGTTGACGGGGTCACGTCATCAGCACAGTACGCCGAAGCATAGTTTTTCTAGACATGTAAGACATACGAAATGGGAAACCATTTTGATTACAAATCGATACTATCTGATGTGATGCATCATCAAATCTGAAATTTGGTCATGTTTGGATTCAGTTTATTTTGTACAATAAATAAATAGGGTGAAGACATTGCTACAGACGTAACTGGAGGGATAAAACATCCACGCAGGATGCATTTTGGGGATCTGAATTTTTACAACCGTAAATAGGTTAATATATATATATATATATTGGATAAGATACAAACATAGAATATATTGATAATTACTAGTAATAGTAACGTATTAATGTCCATAACAGATGCACTCTATTTTCATTGCCTGGTCTGAAAGGTCTTTGTTCACACAAAAATAAAAATTATCTTCTCATTTACTCGCCCTCATGCCATTTCAGATGACTTTCTTCAGCAGAACAAAGATTTTAGAAGAATATCTCTGCTCTGTAGGTCCATAAAATGCAAGTGAATGGATATCAACATTTTTGAAAGTCCAAAAAGGACATAAAGCAGTATAAAAGTAATTCATAAGACTCCGGTGTTTAAATCCATGTCTTTAAAAGCAATATAATAGGTGTGGGTGAGAAACAGATCAATATTTAAGTCATTTTTTACTCTAAATCCCCAATTTAACTTTCACTTCCAGATGTAAAAGTGAAAGTGGAGATTTAAAGTAAAAAAAGAAAAAGACTTACATGTTTAACGGTTTCTCACCCACACCTATTATATTGCTTCTGAAGATAAGGATTTAACCACCAGAGTCTTATGAATTAATTGTATGCTTCTTTTTGGAGCTACAAAGGTCTGATCACCATTCACTTGCATTGTGTGGACCTACAGAGCTGCTGAAGAAAGAAACTCATACACAACTGGGATGGCATCAGGGTAAATAAATGAGAAGAGAATTTTCATTTTTTGGTGAACTATCCCTTTAATCAATATAGTCAACGATGTTATTAATTTAGATTTATTGTATTAATAGATATATAATATAGCTGTGTATGAGGTGGCACTAACTTACATTAGTAAGCTGCTCAGCAACATGGATTGCCGTTTTTGTGTGGAGAGTTATTGGGCCTGTCCGGATTCTGGATGTGCCGTTTGCCAAGGCCATGAAAATAATGAGCTGTAAGAGAAAAATATAATTAATTTAGTCTCCAGAGAAGCACACTTAAGTGCATTAGTAATTATTCATTGCACTGAAAAAGTTGAGTGTTTGTGTGCACTGTCTGACCTGGTCTTGCAAGAACTCATCCACACAACCATTATGTCTGATGTTTCTTAGCAACATTTCCGCAGCCTCAATGCCAACTTTGTCAGCGTACACACCTAGAGACGGACAAAGCGATAATACACTCAGTGAGATGGAGTTCATGTTTTCTTTTATGTATCTCACATAGAAACATGTCTTTATCCAATTCAGGGAGATGCACTAAGGGAACATTTTCGATTTGATTGGCTTATGGATGTTTTTCAATCCTCAACAACAACCGCAACAGAACAGGCTTTTCTTTATGATCTAATGCCCTCTAGTGGCAAAACGTAGAACACATTGTTTTGTACTGGGCAACCAGACAACTCTTACCTTTCTTGCCAAGGGATGACCCTGCAAATATGCAACCATTGGATGATTCTGCAATTATTCTGCCAAGAGATAGAAAATATTATACAGACATTAACAAAAACTCCAAACGAATCTCAAATACTTCAAATAAATAAATAATAGCAATGGTAAGTTTGAGACCAGATGGACTCACATAATCCCATTGCCATTGCCACAGGCCTTGTCCTTTTCTTGCAGAGATTGAATGTTTATGTACAGGTCTTTAATTTCTTTCCTGATAGTGCGCACAGCTGCCGTTGACATGTCCTTCGCCAACTGAACATCAAGAGCAATACAAACTAAGTTTACGACTGGTCAAATCAGCTATTTCAAAACAGAAGGTCTTTACTAAAACAATGTCTTTATCATCAAACATGCCCATTAAAAACAAAAATATGCCAATTAAAAACAAAAATCATGGCAATTATTTTTTTAAACATTCCGATTCAAAACAAAAAACATAAGTCTTTATTTCCATCATTGGGGATCATTGGGGGCCTGGGTAGCTCAGCAAGTTAATACGTGAGTTCAAATTCAAACTCCAGCTAGGTCTCCTAAGCAACCAAATTGGCCCGATTGCTAGGGAGGGTAGTCACATGGGGTAACCTCCTCTTGGTCGCTATAATGTGGTTTGCTCTTGGTGGGGGGCGTTGCGAGTTGTGCGTGGATGCCGTGGAGAATAGCGCGGGCCTCCACACGCACTATGTCTCCGCAGTAACGCGCTAAACAAGCCATGTTATAAGATGCACGATTTGACGGTCTCAGATGCGGAGGCAACTGAGATTCATCCTTCGCCACATATCCTTCGTATATATGTGTGTATATATATATATATATATATATATATACACATATACACACACATCCCTGAATTGGCTACATCACTCTACCATCTCCTCTCCACCAATAGCTGGTGTGTGGTGGGCGTTCTGGTGCACTATGGCTGTCGTCGCATCATCCAGGTGGATGCTGCACACTGGTGGTGGTTGAGGAGATTCCCCCTATACTATGTAAAGCACTTTGAGTTTGAGAAAAGCGCTATATAAATGTAAGTTGTTGTTGTTGTTATATATACACACACACACACACACATCTTTTTTTCCAAATAAGCCAATTAACCTAAACATAAAATAAGGCCATGGCCATTCCAAGGCTAGTTATTCATTTAATGATAGATGGTGTCAAAGAAAGCACAAATCGTGTAGATAAGCAAATAAAAGTATAGATAAGGGTCTCGTACCTTGAAGGGGAGTACTCCAGCCACAAAGGCCCTGCCGTAGACCTTGGTGAGGTTTCCTCTTTCGGTCATGTTAATTGGACTCAGTTCTTTCACAGGGTTTACCTTGACCACTACCTCTCCACCCCCTTTAGGATAGTAACCTCTGTTTTCCAAGAAACATTTGAGCTTTTAGATTTAACAGATATAATCGGTTTAAAATGTTTACATCAAACTAAACCAAACATGCATTACCTCATTCGTAAATCACAGTCCAAATGAACACCGAATCTCTCCACAATTGGTTTGAAAACCTAGAAAAGAAGTGTGTTAAGGAGATCTAATTTGAGACTTCACAAAAATTAAATGACGCAATTTCAAGGATGTCCAACTGATGAGTTTGTCTGGTCATTCCCAGTCACTAAACTTAACACAGGCAATACCTTTATTGTGTAGTCGATCTGAGGTGCCATCTCAGCATTGGTACCTCCCTTCAGACACAGTTCTGACGGACCCCGAGCAAACAGGGCGCAGGGCAGAGAAATCTGCATCAGCAGTCCTACGCTCCTAAACCACAGAAAACAAACCATTCAAGCCCCTAAAATGCATTGCCATGGTTCTTTTTGTTAAGAATCACGATCAGATGAGGTTGTTAAATGTAATTCAATGGTCTTCAGGCATTTTACAATGTCATTAATTCACACTCTGCCGTGACTCGGTCTCTTACCCGGCCGTCTGAGTGTCTGCGATGTGATTCCCACCCCTGATTTTCCCAGGAGTGAGTGTAATTTCCGTGGATCCCACTGTGGCTCCCTCCAGATTGCCATCACACATGTCCCTCACCAGCTGGAGACCTGACAGATGCTGAGGCCTGTGATGTTGAATAGGGAGGGAAGGAGGGAGGGGGGTAGTGATAACAATCAAAGGGATAACGAAGTTAAGTACCGTTTAAAAAAAACACCAATTTTGACTGAAAGAATCGGAATGACTCAATGTACTGACAGAGAATTTGACATGTAAAAAAAGTTAAATCACTTTCAACATATAATTCTATATACACTGACCAATGTGATGATAATAACAGCAATAAATGTACTCTAGAATGGAAAACATTGGTCATTTCAGAGCTCCAATACAAAGCCAGAACTTTTAAAAAGGAAATATTTAAGAAAGAATGAGAAAAAGAACATGGAAAGTAGCCATGTGCTTCTATGCTAACTAACAAAGGGACCCATTTAAAATTAATTGCTAAACTATACCTGACATGTATGTGGGGTAGATGGTATAAAAACAACTTTATTGAGCAGTCGCCTATCTGGTTTGACTCAAAGTAATGATGAGATCAGTACTAAACTCCAACAACCCAACTTTGCTTTGTTTCATGATTCACTGTTGAATAGAACAAGAGGGAGGGGGGCATGGGAACATGCACCACATATAACACATAACCATTTAAATGTACACAACCCCCCATAGAGCCGAATACACAAGGTGTCCCAAAACAAAATTATCATTACCTTAATCCCGGTGTGCTTCTGCCGGCTCGGATTTTATTTAGTTTGATTGACGCTCCTTGAATGCAACTCAGCGCCACAGACACCCGTAAAATCTGCCCCCCCTTCCAAGAGAAACATCGAAAACTTGTTTAAAAAGAAGAACTGTCCAAACTACTCAATGTAGTGAAATAATAACTTTAATAATAAATATTAAAGAAAAGGAATGGCAAATGTACACTCACCCCTTCCATTACGCTTCCGTCCATTTCGAACGTAGTTGCGGCCATTTTCGCAAAATTCGAAAAATCGTTACAATGTATTGGCGAGTTCGACTTCAAAGCGCGCCGATGATTAGAAACGAGCTCGCGGGAATGAAAAGCCACTGAGCGCAACTTCCAGACTGTACGAAAGTTAATACAAACTGGCGTCCGTAGCACAAACAATGCCTCGATACTTCCCCAAAATATCCTGGAAAAACCGAAACAGTCCTTCTTAACTGAGATAAGGACACAACTGGATGTCGTCGTTTGGTTTGATACAAATAAATTAAGTAGGAGTTGACTTGAGCGAAACAAAAATACCAACAAAAAAAAAATCGGCAAATTTCCTGGCAATACGGTCACACTCTCGCAACTAGTCTTGCCAGTCACTGCTGCTATGGTGGAGGTGGAAGGATTCCGAGCATGCGCAGTTGTAGTGTGACCGCTGTAACATGACGCGCATTAAGGGGAAAATCTCTACAAATTTTGTATTTCCAAAAAAGTGAGAGCAATTCCTAAAAGATTTGTACGCAAAATCTACCCTAATGTTTTACTTTCTAACTTTTCGGATGTTGGAAAAGAATGTTATTTTTGTAAAAAAAAAAAAAAAAAAGTATATATAATACATATTGCTTAAGATAATGAAAACTGGTAAAAAAAAAAAACGAAACGTTGTGTAAATGTATTATTTATTTAT